>NW_015505233.1:939259-946252 GCF_001515645.1 Sinocyclocheilus grahami | reverse complement strand
AAAAAAAAAAAAAAAGGAAAAGGGGGGGGGGGGGGGGGGGGGGGGGGGGGTTAAGCTCACCTAGTCTGCATTTATTTGATGAAAAAAATACACAGTAATACTGCAAAATCTCATTACAATTTAAAATAATTTTATATGCTAAATTCAGCTTTGCTGTCATAGAAATAAATGTGATTTTTAATTATATTCAAATAGAAATTTTAAATTGTAAAAATATTTCACAATTTTGGCCACCTGTGCATATAATATTACAGTTTTATTATTTTTCCCTGAAAATATCTGAGCTTGAATTATTCCAGGAAGTTCAGACAAGCTTAAAAAAAAAAGAAAAAAAAGTCTAATTATCCAAATTCTGTGGACCCACTGACTCACAGCTGACCAAAATAGCATGTCATCACCATGAGCGCACTCAAATGGGACTAGGAACCAGCGGCACTACACACAATCACACATCCTGAGTGAGTCCATGTCATCAGTTGTACTTTGCTCAGTGGACCTGAACACAAACAGACTGTCTCTCACTGAGAAAGCCCTGCCGTTTACAGGGTAAATATGCATTTGGAGCCCTGTCTCAAAGTTGTGTTATCTGTAGAAGGCACCTCAATGGCTTTGAACAGCACTCTGTGAACACAATGACCTATATAAGCATTATTGACAGACTGTGGGAGCGTATTGAAGGATCCTAATCGCTCAGAGAGCACTGTGCCTTTCAAGGCCAAATTAATTCAATTCTGTTGTTCTCGGGGTAATTAAAAAACACAAATGCAAAATGCAAAGCTCTGTTGTCCAAACCATAGTGAGCTGCCTAAACAACAAATAGAATTGAGCGAAACATCTATATAAATGAAACATCTACCAAGTATTTTACCCAATATTTGTTTGTGCCATGAACTTTTGAGCACGGAGCTATTAATATATTATTATTTAATATATAAAATATTAATATTTATTATTATTATTCTTATAAAGATTTACAGTTATACTTGTCATTTTGCATGGAAATTTGTCTTGGAATACATGTCAAACAAGTCATAAATAATAATAATAATATTATATATGGGGTCGACCAATATGTGTTTTTCAGGAGTTGAGGCCGATACCGATTATTACAGATCAAGTAGACTGATAACCAATATCTATGCCTGGTGTAAAAATGAAAATTAATGTCAAAATTATCAATAACAAGGGCGCTGACAAAACTTTCTTTAAATGCTTCGAAATATCGGTTTTACAAACGACCGATAACCATAAAAATGCTTAATTAACGGCAAGGCTGATAATAATCAACCCTTAAATATACCCCTAAATGGTTTAGTTTATTTATAGTAATTTAATCTTGTATTTTTATTTGCATATTTACAAATAAAAACATAAGATTAAATTATTACTATAAATAAACTAAACTATTAGTGAAATCAGCTAAAAAGTGGTTTCTATATAAGTCACTAAGAGGTTAAAAGAAATATAAGAGGGCTTGCTTGGTTGATCCAAAATATGAAGAAAAACTTCTTTGCAAGCCAAAAATGTGTGTAAAAGTAAACAGGGTCAATTTCAATTGAAAAACTATTTTAAGAATATCATAACTAAGGACATCTATGATGAGGAATTATTGCCAATTTATACATGCCTTCTGCACATATAACAAAAAACCTATAATGACCATCTTCAGCAATGGCGATCCTTTTTATGATCCCAATCTAGAAAATCTACGTCCATGAGAGCTTATGGAAATCACCGAAGCGTGTACAGCCATGTAGTTTACACAGCGAGCAAACGAACAAGCGAGGGATGCAAAGCTGGGGCAAAATATGCCTGGATTCAGTTCCAACGACCCCGGGCTCAGCTTGTCATTTAAAATCAGGCCATGCCACACTTGTGGTATAATAAGTTGTATGATGACGTCCCCCTGTCACACCACACTGTGAACTGAGAGAGATGTTGGCCCCTGAAGGAAGTGTCAGACTGAGCTTCATCTTGAGTTCCTGGAGGAGGTCTGGCAAACGGGGTGGACAAACACACGTGTGGAGACAGCTGTATATCAGTAACACTAAAAATAACATTTCTGAGTGACAGTCCCTCAATTCTGACATTGAAATAAATGTGGATATTCTAAGAAAATGATCTTGTCTCCATGTTATCTGATTCTCAAAATCTAGCTTTGCTTTCCGTCGCTGCAGGGCATAAACTGCGTGATACAGATAACAGATACTTCAGAGTAAAACAAATCAAATTTCATGCATCATAGGAACATGACGCATGCTTTACAAGACACCTAAAGGACAGATTACTAATTCTTGAGAAGGAGGTCTCTACCAAACCTCCACAGCCAAGGGTGTAGCTTGCAGTAGGTATGCGTGTAATGGCAAATGAGTTCACTGGTTTGTGTGCTACACCCAGACTACTGCTCATGCTCGCAGCTCCCGCCGCCGGCAACTCCTTTCCCAAACACTCGTTACAAGCCCTAGTGACTTTGACCTTGTACTATCTGGCAAAGCCTATACTAACTATACCCCTGGTCACATTTTATCATATCTGATTCGCCAACATGACAAATACAATGATGTACTGTCTGATGGAATGGACAAAGTACTGAAATGAATCATTTCAAACAAATAACACTACTACTCTTTCTAATCTTATCCGTCTTCATCATTCTGAGCACAATTGTATATTCGTTCCAGTAATAAGCTACATGGCTGCTTTTTTGCTCATGCAATGACGTTGATTAAAAATGCCCTCTTAAACAGTCTTCTCTTATTTATGTTGGGCTGAGAATCGAAATCATTTTAGTGAATCGCTTTGTTTGGATGATAGGCGAGAACGAACCAGTGCAAATATATTATTCAGTGATACACCTTTTTTTTTTTTTTTTTTGTGTAAATATATCCGTTTAAATTAATATAGTCACCATAAATGACAAAATACTACTCTGATTGAAGAATATACAGTAATTTGACATGACATAAAAAAAAAACGAATTAAATAAAAAAACAGTTAAAACATTAATAAAATAAAATGAATCAATTAAAAATAAAATAAACAAGTGTTTAGGTATAAGTTGGCAAAATTGAAATGGATGCTTTGTTTATCACTACATAGTTAGCAAAATTAAATGATTAAATCAATTAATATAAAATAAAACGACAATTAAAATAAAAACAATATATAAAATAAAATAATAAAAAGACACAGGTGTTTAGGTACAAGTTGGAGAAAGTAAAATGGGTACTTTATTTATCAGTGCAAAGTGCATAGACTCATGTTTTTGACTGTCCAATGACGGCAGCTATGACAACCCAATGACAACCTAAGGAAAGCTGGCAGCTGCCCCCAAGTTCCCAGTCTGATTTCCAAACATTGCTGGACTAAACCCACAATGCATCACTCTGTGTTGTCCTAACACGGCTGTCCTGTACATCTGAACAGTTTCGAATCGTCCATGAGCCAACTGTACAAATGAAAAATGTGTATGCTGTGCCTGTTTTCCCTACAGGAGACGGAGGCATGTAGTTGCTATTACCCAAAAAATGCCTCAGTGACAGGTGAGACCAATCGCTGAGAGACACTCTAGCTAGAACTGGGATCAGCGCTGCGGTTCTCTCATGATGTCATCGAGTAGCCTCGTGAGTAATCCTGTACATTGCTTTATGACATTGTTTTTGTGGGAGTGAGTCAGAGGCTTCCTGATATGAGGCAGCACTGACTGAGCAGAGTCCTCAGCTGCTGGGGAAGACGCAAACTCTCACTTTCTTTAGCAATTGCACACACAAAAACTAGGGATGCACCGATATGAAAATTTTGGCCGATACCGATAACCGATAATCCTTTATTTTTGAAAGCCGATAACCGATATGTTGGCCGATAAATCTATATCCAAATTTTTATATACTTTTTGAGAGCCTGATTACAAAAAAGGTCTCATCATTAAAAACCACATCCCGAACACTTCAACATAAGCAGCCTAGTTTGAACGGTGTATGTTTTAAAAATAATTTTACTCTCCCATTACCAAATTTAGTCATAAAAAAGTCTTACAAATAAAATAATGCATAAATAATGCAAACAAGTCATTGGACATCATTACACGTGTAAAGAATCAAAATGAATGCGCCATAGATCAATAAAACGGAATAGCCTCTGCACGGACAATAATTAAATGATTTTAATTACTAAACCATATTGCTGATGAAAATAATAATAGAAAAATACAAGTGGTTGTTATTATTAATAATGTATCAATGATTTTGAAAAAGTAACAAATTAATACCACTGTTTTAAACAGCAGCCGTTTGAGCTGCGCGTGCTGAAGCTGAAGAGCTGAATGAACATGGTAAACTGAAGCGTTTTGCTGGCAGCTTATTTAACTCAAGGAAATGCATCCTGAGATTAATATTAATACAACATAAACATAATATTACAACTTATATATGTACAAAATGACGCAGTTATGGCGTGCTATAGTCAGAATGTGTGATCCTGTTGTGGATGCGCTCTTCCCATAACAACGCGCTGAAACACGGCAACTAAACCCAAAGAATTCACAACGTTTTATTATAATAATTTTCTCATTAGAATGTTATATACACGACATTCCCAATCATAGTTATTAATGTTGTGCACTGCTGTTTGAGTTTATCACTGGTAAACTGAAGCGCTCTTTTAACTTAACCAAACGCATTCTATATGAGATAAATCAGATATGCATCATATTTAAACACAATATTACAACGTACAATTGCACAAAAGGCTGCAAACGAACAGCGCGCATCTGAAGTGTCTCTGAAGGAAATAATGCATTATTTATCGGCTTTAAGATATCGGCCAAATTTTCTTATTGGGCCGATACCGATAACAGAAAAAATTAGCATTTATCGGCCGATACCGATATGGTGGCCGATATATCGTGCATCCCTAACAAAAACATTCATTTAGAGAGTGACGGTTTGGCAGCGTGCAGCAAAGACAAGCTCACATAAGACCCTTCCCCCAAACCAGGAAAAATCTTGCAGTTAGGGCTGGACAAACAAGTCAAATACAGAAAAAATAACAACTAACATATTAACAACTAATTCTTTTTAAACTCTACCATTCAAAAGTTTTGGTTTTAATAATAATTGTAAAAAAAAAAAAAAAAAAAACTAATTTAGCAAGAATTCATTTAATTAATCAAAAGTGAATACATTTATAAATGTTAAAGTTTCTGTTTAAAAAAAATATGCTAATCTATAACTTACTATTCATCATCAAAGAATCCTGAAAAAATGCATTATTGTTTCTACATCAATATAAAGCAGCACAACGGTTTTCAACATCGATAATGAAAACGAAAACAATTCCCACACATTGTCAATTAGAGCAAAAGTTGCATGATCTTCATCAGGTATCTGTGATTTAAAGCTGTGATTTTAAAAACTAGTCTTTTGGGAATTTGATTGCAAACTCCATAGTTGCAAACAAAATATCGAACATAAAAAACTGATATATTATCATCTAGCCCTACCCACAGTTACTGCATATAAATCAATTTAGCTCACTGAAATCATGTCAAAATTAATTATTCAAAATTAATGATTAAATGTTTACCATGCTTACAAAAACACGCTGTGGCAAACACTGCCATGAAGGTCATTGGTTTGAAAAATTAGACTTTGTTAGCCACATAATAACAGCAAGTTCATCACAAACGGTCGCTACTTTTAATAGTTGTACTTTTATTATCCAAGGAACTGTCTATAGGGGAGGAGGCTGCTATGAAAGACTGTGTCAACAGTGTCGTCCCTTCCCCCACTCTCTGTATCCCTCCATTGGCACTGCAAACAATGAGGAAATCACCACTCTGGCTTGGTGCTATAATAGTATACAAATGAAACCGAGACCAAAGCACCACAGGCGGAAAATAAAAACCACATTGACACCACCGGAGGAAAAACCCTCCATTTACAGGCTAAAAAGTGGTGGTTGATTCGAGTCTGCAGTCTAGCAAACAAGCCACTGGCCTCAATCTGTCTTTGAACGGCATCAAACACACATTTAATTCCGCCACATTCAATCAGGCTTTCATGCAAACTCAGGGAGCATTCCAGAAACATGCTTGCGATTTCATTTTGAGCTAGTTAATGGATTCACACGATGCCTCATCAGACTACCCTAATATTCCAAATAGGCTTGAGGAAAGCATTTCCTACAGAGAACCATTTAAATCTCTCCTTCGAGAGAGTATCGACCACTCCAAGGCAAAGTGTCGACTCAAGGCCAGGACTGTAAATCCCTATGTCTTTGTCTGCATTCTTGCAGGGGCTGAAGTCTGAGAACAAGGGGGAGGAAGGAATGAACCTTGATTATGGTCCACTGCTGCTTTCTCATGGGTTAGTGACGAACGCTACGGTGACAGCTGTCAGTGCGAGTATGCCAGAGACCGAGAGTTGTGCCAAACGCCATCTAACACCTAGTGGTTGGCGTTCGCATGACGGGATATTCAGAAAGACAACCTGACCGTGCACTCAGACGCACATGAACTACCCTTCAGCTTTTGGGCTCTGAGGTCAAGTCATTTAAAAAAATGTGATTCCGCTTCGGTTGCTTGCAAATACGCAGCCTGTGACTTGGAAAGATGACGTTTTGTACCCTTGACCTAAATTATGATTTACTAGATATGTCCTAATGAATGTATGCACACTGACAGACTTGGCCTCATGCTTGAACTTAATGCTCTTGAGCAGGCTGAGGGCAACAGGATGCACTCTAGGGCATGTCTTCCACATGATGCAGAAATTATTTTTCTAAGCTAAAGACGCCCAACTGTGGCTCAATGTCCTGGTAATTACAGCAATAGTGTAACAAAAAGTGCCCAATTAAACTCAATCAGTAGTGCTCATTAACATTATGTGACACTCATCCAGTCATTTTCACTGATTTGCTGAAATGTAGAGGTTGGTAAGTAGGCATTAGCCATTATAATATTATAGAGAGAATATATCAATTATATATATATAT
>NW_015505233.1:938480-939062 GCF_001515645.1 Sinocyclocheilus grahami | reverse complement strand
GAGAGAATATATAAAATATATATATATATATATATATATATATATATATATATATATATATATATATATATATATACATACACATATTTCATCATATACACATACTGAAAGAGGAAAGCTGCATTACAGCTGGAGCTGAACAATTTCTCTGAATAACAACAAAGATACGTGTATGCAGAGTTGGCTAGTGAGAGTGTGTAATCTGGATCTGCATTAAAGGTGATTGTGTTTCAACTAGTTTTGAGAACTGCACCCTTGGCTTTGCTCAAGGACCTTGCCTCATCTGTCAGGTGAGAGCGTCATATAAGATTGACAAAAAGCTCTAAAGGAAAGGTTATGAGGAGATGGTTTGGGAGTGTTTTATGCAAATGACTAACCTCGGGCTCATTTAGATTATTCCAAATTCATTAACATTAGAACGTGGTTAAGAACAAATTCATGTGCAAACACATGTGGTGTCAATTAGGCAGAAAGTATAAATATGAATAATCTACGCAATTATTGAATGACAGCTATTGTCTTATATAAGGTTTTAATAATCATTCTAATTCTATGATGACAGCAGAGTCATATATATATATA
>NW_015505233.1:879496-938114 GCF_001515645.1 Sinocyclocheilus grahami | reverse complement strand
TGATAACGACCCCAAACACACCTCCAAGACGACCACTGCCTTGCTAAAGAAGCTGAGGGTAAAGGTGATGGATTTGCCAAGCATGTCTCCAGACCTAAACCCTATTAAGCATCTGTGGGGCATCTAACATCCACCAGCTCCGTGATGTCGTCATGGAGGAGTGGAAGAGGACTCCAGTGGCTCCAGTGGCAACCTGTGAAGCTCTGGTGAACTCCATGCCCAAGAGGGTTAAGGCAGTGCTGGAAAATAATGGTGGCCACACAAAATATTGACACTTTGGGCCCAATTTGGACATTTTCACTTAGGGGTGTACTCACTTTTGTGGCCAGCGGTTTAGACATTAATGGCTGTGTGTTGAGTTATTTTGAGGGGACAGCAAATTTACACTGTTATACAAGCTGTACACTCACTACTTTACATTGTAGCAAAGTGTCATTTCTCATATAACAACTGCAGCACGCAATTACAATAATTTAAATGTTATCATCTGTTGGTGTGGATGCTAATAGAGTTATCATTATTGGTGTGAACAGCCCTTTATATTTGTTGCAATATTTAAAAAAGATGTCTCCAGACCTAAACCCTATTGAGCATCTCAAGGTCTCTAACATCCACCAGCTCCGTGATGTCGTCATGGAGGAGTGGAAGAGGACTCCAGTGGCAACCTGTGAAGCTCTGGTGAACTCCATGCCCAAGAGGGTTAAGGCAGTGCTGGAAAATAATGGTGGCCACACAAAATATTGACACTTTGGGCCCAATTTGGACATTTTCACTTAGGGGTGTACTCACTTTTGTGGCCAGCGGTTTAGACATTAATGGCTGTGTGTTGAGTTATTTTGAGGGGACAGCAAATTTACACTGTTATACAAGCTGTACACTCACTACTTTACATTGTAGCAAAGTGTCATTTCTCATATAACAACTGCAGCACGCAATTACAATAATTTAAATGTTATCATCTGTTGGTGTGGATGCTAATAGAGTTATCATTATTGGTGTGAACAGCCCTTTATATTTGTTGCAATATTTAAAAAAGAAAAAAAAAAAACTCTTAACAAAGTATGTCCAATTTTCCAGTTAAAATATCTAAACATCCTTGAAACACAATAAATTTACTTGAGAAGCAACACTGCATAGAAAAAGATAAAAAAGAGAATGTATCTTCAATGTACTTTTTTTTTTAAAGTAGAAACAAGTTAGGGCTGCACAATTAATCAAATTTCTAATCGCGATTACAATTACATCAAACAATGGTATAAACATAATTCAATGTAAATTGTGATAATCATAATTAACAATCGCAATTACAATTTCAAGGGAATAATCGACAATTATGATTTGTCATAATTGTGTAGCCCTAAAACAAGTTAATCAAAATACAAAAACACCACAAAAAACATTACAAATGTATACTTACAAAACAATCTACGAAATCATAACTAGAGTTATTTTATGCAGTGTTGCTATGAAGTACATTTTTAGATATTTTTACTGGAAAACAAGTAATAAACACCTTAAAAACTCAAGTTGTAATTTTAAAAGTGCATATTGTAAAATAAGAGGATCTAACCTAGTGTCTATAACTTGATGAAAAACAAAAGTATAAAAACATCTTAGAGCACTATTCAGCGACCTCTTATAACATGCATCATATACATGCCTACTCAAGAAGCATTCAGATATCGAAGGTATCTGAATATGCTTTTGAAGATGTTTCTACACATATATGAGAATGTGTCTAGCACTTAATTCATCTGTGCATCACTGCAATCACTAATAGAGCTCCATGTAAAGATACTTTGATACACAGAGTGGCGGTTCCTGTTAGAAATAGTGCTGAGTCTTCAACATACCTGAACTCATTCTGACTAGTGTATGTCTGACTGATTTCCTGTCTGCCAAAAACACGCCCTGTCTCTCCAGTGCTCTTTGGTGCATTTATGTGGGATGGTCGTAGTCTTGATGTGCTGGCAACTCCTTAAATTAACAAAATCTACCACACGCCTTACACTAAAGGGCACAGCTGCAAAATACTGTTATGATCCTAAAATAGTAGGGAGTGACAAGCAATTATTGGTCGTTATGAATGACAGGGATTTTTCTCAAATTATATATATGCAATTTTTATCATAATTCATAAATACAGTCATAAATACATTGACTTGCCAGGCACATACAAATTTCTGGTAAAGGTACTTATTGCTTATGTCTGGGTGTGTTCAATGCTCGATCCATCCAAAACACCCCTAGGAGCTACTTGCAAACATAAAACCTTTCAAATGTCATTTTCTTTCATTAAAGCAAATGGACAGGCTCTAAGATTCATTCAGTCTGAGATTGTGATGCCATCGGACATGCTGAGACACACAACCACACAAAGGACGGAAAGACGAATATACACTGACATATAAACATGGCATGTGTAGCCGTCATAAAAAAAACATGGTCTGGAATGTGTTGTAGTGCCTGACAGATCATAATTAATATGAAATGCCAGCAATAATCTGCATAAATAAGGCTATTTTGGTCATGTGAACCTTGCCATTTGAGGCATCTGCATCGCAGGGATCATTAACGGGGCCGGCGACTGAGCGCGGCATGACACATGAACTCAACGCTGCAATTAAACTGTCTGTTGTGCGAAGGCAGCAGGCGGCTCGACCATTCACTTCCAAGTTTAAAATCTGTTCAACCTCTGTCTTTGTTTGCACTGCACAACAAGAGAAAAGCAGAGGGGAAAAAATAATTGCGCTCTCTTGTTTACCCGCCATAAAAGTCAGAGGAAATGTTTATGGCCGACAGATGCTAAAGCTAGCTTGTATTTTCCCCTTTTTCCAGACACAAGAGCTCCTCAGCTATGGATGACCTAGGGTTAACCCTCCTTCTGCGTTTCCGTGACAACGGAGGGCAGAGAAAAAGAGAGGAAGTCAGACGGAGGAGAGTTATGCCCCGACACACGGCAGGACGGCGCAAACAGCAGGCTGCATTAAAAAGAACTGCACGTCCACATTCCTGTTTTCCCTCAGCCCACATCGTACGGGCCGACCGACCGAAACCGACAATGATGCACCCGTTCTCAAACCCCTCACGAAGGGTCCAAAACATGAAATATCTGACTGAGAGAGGAAGAGAAACAAATGCTGCTCTTGGAATGGAATGGAATTCTAGTCTACAGCATACTACTGTATATACTTAGTATATATTAAATACTACTGTTTAAAAAAATTATGACGCAACAGGTATTATGTGCTCATAACATTTTAAAGAGTACCATGCTGTATATATTTTTTGTTTTAGATTAAAGGAGTTCAAATGCCTCGATTCTTTATCTTGGAGAAAGAAATGGTTATTTTAAATCCAATTTTTTTGCAATGACAACTCAATCCGATCAAATAATCAAGAAAAAGATGTTATAAACAGCAGCAGATATTGCTTCTGCTTCATTACTCTGGAGAAGGAAGCCAAGTTGAGTGAAAAGCATTGTGGGATACAGTAACCACTGCAGTATGCAAATGTAGTACATCACTGGGTATTCTGCATACTTAGTAGTATGCTATTCTGAACAAATCACAATGTTAGTAAATCTACACTACCGTGCAGTTTAGTGTCAGTAAGATTTTTAGTGTTTTTGAAATAATTATGTTAACCGAGGTGGCATTTATTTGTTTAAAAACACAGTAAACAGCAATATTGTGAATTATTATTACATATTAATTGTTTTCTACGTTAATATTTTATAATGTAGTTTATTCCTGTGATAGAAAAGCGAATTTTCAGCAGCCATTACTCCAGAAATCATTCTAATATTCTGATTTTGTGCTCAAAAAACATTTCTTATTATCACTGGTGAATACAGTTGCTGCTTAATATTTTTGTTGAAACACCGATAAATTTTTCAGGACTTTTTGATGAATAGAAATGTCAAGGGAACAGCATTTATTTGAAACAGACATTTTAATGCCAACCCTCTACATTGCGAGTAAATCACTTGCATATGCGACTAAATTAGGGCTGTGACGGTCGCCGTGACAACCGCGTCACCGCAGTGGATCGCTTGCCACCACGGTTTGTCTACTGCCACCGGCGGTAGTGCACGTACGCGACACCGCCACGTTGCAACAGGTTGAGTCTGTCTAGTGTCTACACAGGACATGTGATCTCTGTGTCAGTACCTCATAAATAGAACGAGGCAGTTTACTGTCGGGGATTTGTCATGTCGTGTCGCATCCAGTATAGCATCACTGATTATAATGAGTTTTATAGTATTTTGTCGCGCCGCGAAACATGTCCAGTTCTCAGTCGTTCTGCGACTTAATAAATGCACTTCTTGTCAAGAGAAAAAGTGACAGAAGCAGCAGTTGTGAGTGCGGTGGCCAACCCTAGCCCCACCCCTGCGTTAAATATTTTGAACGCGTTAAACTGAAAAAAAAGAATCGCCTGTGCGTGTGTGTATTTATATATATATATATATATATATATATATATATCTCAACACCGTGCCACCGGCGGTAGTTGGTCCATTACCACCGCAGTGGTAAAAATCTGCCACCGTCACAGCCCTAGACTAAGGCCCAATCCCAATTCTACCCCTTAGCCCTTCCCCTTCCCCTTTGTCGTGAACGCGCGAAACGGAGGGGTAGAGAGAAAAAGTGACAGAAGCAGCAGTTGTGAGTGCGGTGGCCAACCCTAGCCCCACCCCTGCGTTAAATATTTTGAACGCGTTAAACTGAAAAAAAAGAATCGCCTGTGCGTGTGTGTATTTATATATATATATATATATATATATATATATATCTCAACACCGTGCCACCGGCGGTAGTTGGTCCATTACCACCGCAGTGGTAAAAATCTGCCACCGTCACAGCCCTAGACTAAGGCCCAATCCCAATTCTACCCCTTAGCCCTTCCCCTTCCCCTTTGTCGTGAACGCGCGAAACGGAGGGGTAGGGGTGTCTCAATTCTCTTTTGGTTGGAGGGGTAGGGGTAGGCGAAGGGCCAGACAGCCCTTCAAACGAAGATTTTTCGGGACCACACTTCAAACGAAGGGGTATGAATTATCTCAGCGTAAACCGGCTTCAGGGGAAACATGGCTGCCCGAGCGAACAAAAAGACACATAAATGTAAGCATTTTTGGCATTAATAAAGATTTTAACGAAAAGTAATCATTTGTTTTATGTTGCATTCAATCGTGAGTTCATATTATGGGCATGTTACTCAAAGAAATGTTTGCAAAAAAATCTCGTTGCTGGAAAATATAATGTAGCAATTCAGTATTTAAACTGTTATTAATAAAAGTCATGGGGCAGCGTTGACAAGTTTCTTTTCTCCTGGATGTGTGAGCTGCGCGATCTATATATATGTGTGTGTGTGTCAGTAAGCAACGCAGTAATATAGAACGGAAATTAAAAGCTCTAATGCACACCAGTATGTGTGTGTAATGTAGGAACTAGACGACGTATGATGACGTGTGACGGCATAGTAGTGGTGTCCCAATTCTTAGGGGAATATTTTCACCCCTACCCCTTGACATTCTGTTTCAAGGGACAAGGGGACGGGGTAGGCGGAGGGGTAGGGGAAGGGGAAGGGGTATAAAATAGAATTGGGCCTAAATCTTCACTC
This sequence comes from Sinocyclocheilus grahami, assembly GCF_001515645.1. Classification (NCBI taxonomy): domain Eukaryota; kingdom Metazoa; phylum Chordata; class Actinopteri; order Cypriniformes; family Cyprinidae; genus Sinocyclocheilus; species Sinocyclocheilus grahami. The sequence continues at coordinate 932,495 of NW_015505233.1, read as the reverse complement.
TGGGTGACTAAATGATGTCTAATATTAGCAAATGGCCAATAAATTCTCAAATTTTACTCGCCAGTGTGTGAGTTGGAGGCTAAGTATAAGTTTAGCACAGATATATTTTCACTCGCTGAACACTGACTGAGCGCTTCAGAGTTTCACTCTGTCAACCGATATGAGATATTTTTCCGTTCATCTGAATGGATGCGCAGTGTACCTGTATTTGACGTACCGTAAACTCTAGTGTGAAGGCGCACGACTCATCATCGCTTTGTCTCACACACACGCAGAGAGAGAGAGAGAGAGAGAGAGAGAGAGAGAGAGAGAGTTGACGCGCTACATGTAAACAACATTCTTTGTTGTATTTTCCTGTCGAAATAACAGCGTTCCTTTGGAATTCTTCAGCTTTTAAGAACTGCCGGGTTCTCCGGTAGTAGGCGGAACTAAAGTGCAAACGGCAATCTTATTGGCTGGCGCTCACCTAATATCGTCCCTGTTTTGATTTCAGCAAATCAGTTCAAGTGAATGCACACAACCTGATTAATATTCATGAATCCAGCAGCTCATTAATCCTTATTACGTTTTATATTGTTCTTTTTAGTAGAATTCGTATCATTATTATCTTTGTATTTTTGTTATTTTTTCCCCCAATTATTTTACAGAAACACTGAATGACCAAAAAAGCACCACCACCAGTCCTAAATTCAGTTAAAATGACTAATATGCATTCATACATGGTTATCAAGTTTTAATTCTAATTACTAAAGTTCTAACATTAAATAATACTTGATAATCATATTATAATGCTTGACTGACTGATGTTAAGAGTGTACTTTCAGATATTTGAAAAACTGTGCCATTTTACAAACACATACATATATATATATATATATATATAATGTAGGCTTGTCGCGATAGACGGTGATACCATTGCCAAGCCGCAACACCGGTTATGTCACCGACCCCCACCGTTGTTTTGATTTTTTTATAGTAATAAAAATAATTTAGTTCAGTAAAAGAACAGATACTACAATTAAAAACTGAACGTGGCTGCTCAATGCAGCGTGCCAAACGTCGCATCACAGATCAGATTTCATGTATCCAGTGAGGAGAGTGAGTCGAGCTGACTGACAAGAAGAGGGGGGTGAGACAGACAAGACTACCGCGAATGATTTAGTTTCGAAAAGAAATGCAAAGTATTTTTATGGCAGTATTTTGGATTTTGAAAAGCCTGTTGACTTTTGCCGTTTATCTAAGGTGATTTTGGAAGTTTTTTTAAACATTAATTTCTTATTTAATTGGTTCCACAGTGTTTGCTTATTTTTACATTATTTAAACTTTGTGTAATTTATTTATTTTATTTGACATCAAGGTGTATGCCGTGCCTCCAATCTTTCTTATTCGTTTGGCTAATAAACTTTCTACGTTTCTTATTTATTTGGTTATATATTATACACGTTTACTTATTTCCATTTGTATAGGCTACCTATTTAAACTTTATGCAAGTTATTTGTTATTTTATATTAGGCATAGCCTGCCCTATAGCATGGTGTATTTTTATTTGTTTTGTTAATAAAAGTTCTATGTTTTATATATAGGCTAAAGTGAGTTTGACATTGTATTTTGTTGTTGCATTCAATCAATTGTCAATCAAAAATTTTAAGCTATTTAAAAGCGAAGGAAAGCGAGGAAAAGAGGAAATGCCCCTGCCCCTACGGTGATACCGGTATTATCTGTGTTGTCACACGTCGATTAACCGGTGAGAACATTTCCTCACCATCACAACCCTAATATCATGTTTGTAAAATCAGTCTGGCGAGTAAACTAAAAAATTTACTAGCCAATGGCGAGTCAATTGCCAAGTTGTCCGTAGAGAGTTGAATGCATCCTGGCTGAATAAAAGTATTAAAGCGGTCGGTCTTATGATGTGATTTCAATTTTTCCTTTCTCTTTGGAATGTTACAAGCTTTTGGTGCATAAAGAAGATCTGTAAAGTTGCAAAGACTAAAGTCTCAAATCCAAAGAGATATTCTTTATAAAAGTTAAGAGTCAACCACACCTACCTAAAACGGCTCGTTCTAACACGATGTAGGAAGATTTGCATAATGCCGCCCAAATGTTCACGCAAAGAAAGAAGGCGTAACTTTTATTCTTGCTGTAGTATGGTTGCTGCCACCACCGCCATGTCATGAAGGCGCTGTGTGTTTCGTTGTGAAAGCGAAACTACTTTGTTTGGCCTTCCAAAAGAGGACGATATCCGCTTCGTCATGCCTGGAGCTGATCCGTGCTGGTCGCTGAGGAAATACATCAACTTCGCGCTGTGGATCATCAGATCGGCTTTCACCGTGGAAAAAGCGGAGTCCAGCCCAGGGTCGTCACATGTGGTTGCTGCAAGCCCACCGGCCGCTACGTCGAATACGCGCCGTTCTCAAGCCCGCCCGCTGCCACTCACTCAAGCCGGCCTCCGCTCACTCTAGCCCGCCGTGTGTTTCGTTGTGAAAGCGAAACTACTTTGTTTGGCCTTCCAAAAGAGGACATGACTAGAAATCAGTGGTTAAGTTGTATTTAAAACACTGTTCCAGAACAGTTCAACCCAAATATTCAGATGTGTGCAGCACATTTTATGGAGGACTGTTTCCTGATCCTGGTAGAGTAGACTACAATGCCGGCTGTTCTGACTCACAATCTGTAAGTACGTTTTTTTTATATTCATTGCGATTCAAACGCGAGTTTTGAGCAGTGTAAAGTAGCGCTTGTTGTTTGTCATTTCTCCGATCATGCAGATGCAGACATGGTTTTATGTTTACGCGGCGTGATGCAACAAAGCGTAAAAAGACAGTATAAGTCATTATAATCCATAATTATGTCCCTACTGGATGCAACAAATGCATCGTTTATAATGGGTTTTAATGTTTTTGTCTCATTGCTCCGTTCGGGACAAGGCATCACAATATGGTAAGGGGCGTAACATTTCCGTCACACGCTTGAGGTATTCGGCCAATCACAACGCACTGAATAGCTGGCCAATCAGAGCACACCTTGCTTTTCAGACAGATGAGCTTTGTAAAAATCGACGCCTTTCAGAAAGGCGGGGCATAGAGGAGAAACAATAATGTACAGTATGTGGGAAATAATGTGTTTTTTAAACCTTAAACCGCATAAACACATTTCATTACACCAAATACACAAAATAATGTTCTTTTTAGCAACATATGACCCCTTTAATATAGTATGTCAGATTTTCCAATTTAACTTACCTGGAATCTTTTCCTAGGTTTGCCGGGTACAGATATGTTTGATTCCCCTCCATATCCACAACACATTTTGTATTCAGGTCCTTTTCTGTAGGGAAAAAAAACACATTGAGGCAATTTAAGAACCAAAAAATATACATTATCCATTTATTTTGTGCTGCATCACCTCAAAAAGAATCAAGCTGTTGGAATATATAAAAAAAACGGATAAAATGCCACTAAACTGATCAGATGAAGCATATATTCTAAGGAACTGCTACTCTAAATATGTTTGTCCCCCCTATTGAGTTCCCAGTTATCCTGATTATGCAGAACAAAAGGCTAAAATCAATACCAGGGGTTTATTTCACAGCAGGAGATGCTGATCGAGGACTGAAACCAAACCAGCATTCTGACACAGAGAGTGTTCCTGAAATCACCCATCATTATTCTCACAGATATGGAAAGAGCTCAGTGCAAAACCAATTTTACAGACTCACGTCCTCAGATGGGATATTAAAGGCCATTTCAGGACAATCAAGCTATAATCTCCCTTGACAGGTTGTTAACTACATTAACAAATAAATCTGTGAAACTAAAGCAATGATTCTACACATGCTAGATGCCATATGGCAATCTTATTAATACCCCTTTTAATCAATTATTTTGCTAACCAACTATTTCCAAATCCATATTTTCCCAAAATTTAATTAAATGATTTCAGTGTGAAAGTGCAATAAACTCATCAGCAGGTCATGAGATGCCACAGTTCTGTGAAAATAATTTAAAGCAAAAATCAATATTTCATGTCCAATTATGTATTAATTTGGAATGTCTCATGTAATAAGTAAGAATAGTGAATGATCGGTCTCGGATTATTTAGCAAAATTGACCAGATGATGATAAAATGTGGCATATACCGTCAGTGGATTTGGTTTTGTGTTTGCATTGCATTATTCAATTAAACACATTGGAATAATTTGATTGAATTTAGGAAAGAAATTGGACCAAACTGAATAGCTGGCAAACACAATTATTTAAATAAACAAACAATATTTATGTGCACAAATACGTGAAAATAATATTTAGAAATAATAAATAAAAATTTTAATAATGTACACAAAAAAATATTTTAGATATTGGAGATGGGAAGTAAATTAAGCAATTAAACATTAAAGCCTTAAAAACCATAAAAGTCATTTTTTAACTCACAGAAAATGTTTAGGTTAGGTTGCAAGACATAAAAACACAGAAACATGGTCAATGAACACAAGATCCAGTGACAACACAGCACTCGCTATATAGTTCAAGTGACACTGCCATGAACTGGCACGAAACTCTCTCACACTGGCCACATGCCATCGGGCCATCCTTAATGTTGAACCCTAGGATTGGCTCGGGTCTCAGCTTGGCCAGAGCCTATACTCTGACAGCAACAGCGGGAAGAACCTGCAACAGCATTCCTTCAAACACTATGTCAGCAGCAAGCCTGTTGCTAAAGCAGCTTCTGGTCTAATAAATGGATCCCAAATAAAGTTTTGCAGTTTGGTCAGCTGAAAATTTATGATGCACTGCTGACTGCTGACAAACAAAGGGAACGGCCTAACACTAACACACCCAATCCAACAGCAGGCCAAAGCATGTTTGAAACCAACAAACTCTCCTACTGACAACAACAGGGAAGTGGAAAGCATCTGCAGCTGACTCAGAAATCCTTGGAAAGGATGCAATCTGAAGACACACTAGCTGTAACAACTTCCTGTTAAAGCAGGAAACAACTGGTTTCCTCCCAGCATTGGTGGCCAAGGTCCAAAAAGGAGACCCATCTGGATTTACCACAGCTAGCCAGTCAAAAAAATCTGAATTTCCTGCATTATGTCATTCGGGAGAGAGCGATAAGCACATGTAATCTTGGCAACAGTGATGAAGTGGAAAGATTGACAGAATCCTGAACACAATAACACAAAGACCAAGCGACCATTTATCTACAGTGAACAAAAGGCAGTGACAATGCCCTGAAGCTAATTTCTATAATTATTTGCCTAAGTTTATGGAAGTAAAACTATTAACCAATGCACGGTTCAGTTAGTTACATGAAACTGTAACTGCATTCTTCAGGCCATGCGAGAAGGGAATGAGGCAATTGGTGTATTCAACTAAACCGGTAAATCATTAACTATTTAAACCTCTATAACCCTTTATCCACCAAAAAGGTTTTGTGAAATTATCTTTACATAGTCTGAGGATTTAATATGACATTTTTCTTAGAGGAATCCAAACACATTTTTGGCCATGGGAACATGTTCGGTTATGCAACGTTGGCAAATAGTCCATTCAGACTCCCTTCCTGCCTTTGTCCAAAATAAAAAGAGAGAGAGACAGAGAGAGACAGCGCAAGTAAAACAGAAAGTTAAGTGTCATTTAGAGACTTTCAAATTCAAATTCTGTGTCATATGAAGTAACGTCTGAAAGGTCTTTGGAACTGGAATAATACAATAATGAATGTCAGAATTCCAGCATTACAAATGGAGACTGGGAAGTGTTTTAAAGCATATGTGACTCAGAAAGCTCACACAGGCTGTCTTGTGACCGAATGTTACGCTCCAGTCGGACACGTGACCACGTCACTACAATGTAGCAAATATTTCACGCTTCGGTGGCATTACCAAGACACATGTTCTCCCATGGCAAGACCTGCTTTAATGTCATGCGTTCATGTGAAAGACATGCAAGTAATCATGCAAATAATCTTGGAGAAAAAGAAAAGGTGAATAGAAAAAGGGAAATTTAATTAAACAGTATATATGACATTAATGGGGTGTCCTCTGGATAGATAGATAGATAGATAGATAGATAGATAGATAGAAAGAGAAAATCTTGCATGTATCATATATACAGAGTTTATGTGGTCATAGAAAACCAGGAAACGGGTAGTTGACAACTTTAAGCTGTGTAATGTTATAATGTATCTCAACCAATTCTTTTATAGATGCTATGTGTTTGATAATGTATACATATTTTGCACTTTTAAAAAAAAACACTTGTCGTATTGTTAATGAACTTTGCCAAATATACTAAAGTTGAATTAAAAAGTTCACGTCCCCTGACCCAAATATAAATAAAGTCTAAGATGGATGGATGGATATAATTTTGTTCACCAAGACGAATTCCTTGTGTACACTAATAAATGCTGGGTTGTTTCAACCCAATGTTGGGTCAAATATGGACTAACCCAACTGTTGGGTTAAAAAGCTAATTAAAAAATTTAACCAAAATTTAACCCAACAGTTGGGTTAGTCCATATTTGACCCAACATTGGGTTGAAACAACCCAGCATTTTTTAGAGTGTATGTAAACATACTTGGCAATAAAGCTTTCTCATAGACAGATAGATAGATAGATATTTTTTCACCAAGACGAATTCCTTGAGTATGTAAACATACTTGGCAATAAAGCTTTCTAACAGACAGACAGACAGATAGATAGATATTTTTTCACCAAGACGAATTCCTTGTGTATGTAAACATACTTGGCAATAAAGCTTTCTCATTCTAGATAGATAGATAGATTAAAAAGCCGTGTCATAAAACCTAGTGTGCTGACTAACTAGACATCTTCTGAGGACCACAGGGAAGACTCAAACGTCCAGGAAAGCACTAGACTGGGTGTTGAAATACAGGCTGCATGTGAACTGTGATATCAAGTGACAGAACTGAAACTCGACTCACCTCTCCGGTTCATGGGCCGAACCCGAAGCGCCACCTTCACGTTGGAGTCGTTCAAATTAGCGTCACCCATGATGTATGTCGATATATCCACGAGAAGACGTGTTATAAAACGACCGAAATGCTTCCTGACAGCTACGAGTTCATAAAATAAAACACATCTAGATATGCCTGTCACAGGAGTCCCGGATCATTTGTGATATCTGAAGCGTGGCGTGTCCAAATATGGCCAGCATCGTCCTTACTCGGCTGTTTTTCTGCGTTTTGAACGGCACAGTAAAGACATTGTCGCTTTTAATAGTGTAAAAGAAAAGGTTAGCGGAATGTCTTGACAGCTGGAGATTTAGTTGGATCAAAAACAAGAGTCGAGAGCAGAGCCAGCTCCCCCCTGGATTCCTGTCACACTCACACTGGGTCCAACTGCAAATGTCAAGACTTTTGTCCAGCAAGAAACCTAGTAACTAACAAGCAAGCGGGGTTTAAATAATTCATGCCTGGCTGTGACAGTCTAACCACCGCATTTTGCTTGAAGAAGGTTTTGCATTTAAAACACTAATATATCCCTGCCGGTGTTTGAATCCAGGGAAACGCTGCAGAACTATTTCAATGGCGGTTTAATCGTATGTATCTGGGGTAAAGTGCAATGCAGGCAGATCTGTATAGTGTTTATCCAAAAAGATATCAAACAAATAAGACAATGTTCGCAATGCACAGAACTACAAGATGTTAGGCTATTAAATGCTGATCTGTCAAATGCAGCACTTTTACATGAACACAATGGCCAACAACACGGTTTTAGACAGAAACAGCATTAATGTAAATGTCAACGACTGAGAAAAATCCTAAACATCCTAATCTGGCAGTTATTTTCGAAATCTGATCGCGAATTGTTGAAATGGTAGGAGATCCCACAGCATCTGATGCGTATTTGTTGAATTTTGGATTCTTTTCAGGCTGAGTCCAACTTCACGAGCTGATTAAAACAATGATGCTCCTCTACATTTCATATTCAGCTCAGCAAATCTTCTGGGTTATTGTCCAGTATAACGGAGACTAGACACGCGTCTTCTAGAGAATGAGCAAATCCGGGGAAATGAAGATTGGACTGATTTAAGGACTCCAGCGTGGATGTTACGGTCGTAATAAGCAGCCGCTTTATTCCATGCCTGAGCCGCGTGAAGCCAGTGATGCTAACGGTGATCTATGACGCCCAGCGGAAGTTCACATTTCACAGTAAAAGTCCTTCAAATAAAAACACAAATAAAATTATTAATAAAGTGATTTCATACATTCCCCAATAATTATTATTAATTGTATTATTAATAAAAATGAATCAAATCACCAGTTATATAAAAACAACAACAATAATATAATTATTATTTTTGCGGTAGTATTCGTACTATAAGCTTTTTTAATTACATGTGTATAATTCTCGAGTCAGAACTGAAAACCATCCATTTGTGATCAGCTGATCTCCTGGAACAGCCATTCAAAAGCTGATTGTGTTTGGAAGTTCATGCCACTGTGGTGAGGTCAGATATATTTCGGTAATTTTCCCATTTAAGTCCACCTTTTTCATCGTTAACAGACATTTTAATATCCTATCCATAAAGTTGGATGTTCTGAATGCTCACACAAACTCGGTGCGATATAAAAGAGGCTTTGGCTTTGGAAAGAGCGATGGTTCTTTAATATTGCTTATTTTTAAGGTGGTTAAATACTGCCATCATATGATGAGTACTTTAACTGATAGCACAAATAAATGCAGCGATTTACATTCTGTACATTTTCTTGAACCCCATTTAAGGGTCTAGTTTTTATTTGTTCATATTGTGCGACACCTGCTGGTCATATTTTGCACACTGAACCACGCGTCCCATACAAATAATAAAACAAAAACGTATATGACGTTACTTTAAATGTGTGTGTGTGTGTGTATATATATATATATATATATATATATATATATATATAAAATATATTTACTTTATATCATTTGTACAACTAATTTTGTCAGTGTAATTATTCAGGTGTATTTTTTTCTTTTTTATGTTTTCAGTTTAAAAAAGACTTTCAGTTAAAAGGGTAAATATTAGAACAGCAATAGAAAGAATAATAGTAGTTAAAAAGAACATTAAACGATATCAAAATCCATAGCTCAAAACAGAAACAGAACGGAACTGTAATTAGCCTAAAGAAATAGATTTAAAAAAATAATAATAATAAAGGGAAAGAAAGGAAGAGGACAATACTCAAAAAAAAATAAGTGAAGTGTGTGTTTGGTGTTGTCGATGACGGATCTGTCACATGTTATCACTCTTTTGTATTTACTGGTTATTAAAATTAGTGCATAGAGATCTTAGAGAGACGGTAATTGTATGTCAGATACCAACAGAGGAGGCTTTTCGATGATGTAGATCTTAAGTTAAATATATTCGAGCTAATAATTTGTCGTCCCAGTTTCTTGGTTATGTAATACTGTGATATCCCACTAGAGGATGCTGACTTCTCAAATAAAACCACCCAAATGTATTTTCATGAGACCAAAGGGATACAATGACACATTTTTAAATGTAATAACATTAACTTATGATTGATTCCCTTATTTTTAAAGTATTTTGTATTTGTGCTGAAAAGCAATCAGAAATATTATACTGTCAAAAAGCGCCACAAAAGTTTGATCAAGACTTGTAACTAAGTTTGCTTGAAGCTGAGACACTTTTCTTGTACAATAACACCCACTGCACTTACATGAGTAAGTCTGAAATGTCATGGTCCACCCTATACATAAAGGTTGAAAATAGGAATAATTGCAGATGAAGGAGTGCCTGTACTTTAGTGAAAGTTTAATTTGTTCTTCAAGTAAAAGAAAAAGTTGTACGCACATGTTCATGTATCAGCGTTGCAGTGAAAACATGTCTGCTCAAGAACGAAGAGTCACAATATGGAGAAAACCCAACACAATTAATATAGCTGTCTATGGTAATAAGGGCAGAAATGTAAATACAATTTGACGTTTGCTGATTGTATCATTTATTTGGAGTTGCCGCAATTGTGCAATTATTGGGAAAGACCCTATTAAAGTCTAAATTAGATTTAGATTGGCTTACCGAACAAATCACATCCATTAATCACAATGTAAACAAAATTCCACAGTGAAATTGAATCCTGGTGGTTTTTTCAGGATCTATGGCTTCATCATTTCAGTCTGGGTGCATACAGTGCACTTTGAAGCTTGGTAATTTAGTGTAAATGTTAGAGCGTGAGGGGTCTGACGGGGCCTGAGAGGGAACTCCTGTGATCTGTGTGGCTACAAGAGGAGGGGCCTTCCAGGGGAAAGGGCATCTGCTTTGAATCCCACCACGCAGGCCGCCTCCACCCCACTGTTATGCTTTCACCTCCTTCAGACCTGAAGATACTATTAGATCAGTAAACCACATTCACTTCAGATATTACAATATTAATGAGCTCATTTCCATTGCATTACTATGGGTAAATATTTGTTTGTTGTGTAAGGTTAAGCAAACCCCTAATAGTAATTTCAGAAATAAACTATATGTGGTGGTAACAAATGTCACTTCTCAATGGAGGTGATACAGTTCCAGTACCTTGCCATTAAAACAGATGTGCTAACTACGAGACTCTAACAGCTAATAGAAGATTAATTTATTTAGCAAGGTTCTCTTCTAACAGTTGCTCTCCATAGAATACAATTCACACTAATACCAGATATAGAGGCCCTTTCATTCATATTGCAAACTCTGAAATTGAGCTTACGTGTCAAAAAACAATTGCTTTCTGATACTTATCTGTAGGCCAAACAAAGTAGTTTCGCTTTCACAACGAAACAATGAAACACAGTGTCACACACGGTGGCCTAGAGTGAATGGCGGCGGCCTAGAGTGAGCAGAGGCCGGGGGCTAGAGTGAGGAACGGCCGGAGGGCTAGAGTGAGCAGAGGCGACGGGCTTGAGAACGGTGCGGCCGGCGGATTCGACGAAGGAGCGTCCGGAGGGCATGCGGCAACCACATGTGACAACCCTGGGCTGGACTCTGCTGGACAACAAAACACACGCCTTCACGACATGGCGGCGGCAACAACAATACTACAGCGAGAATAAAAATTTGGGCGGCATTATGCAAATCTTCCCACATAGTGACGTAGATATGTGGGGGCGTGTTAGAATGAGCCGTTTTAGGTAGGCGTGGCTGACTCTTAACTCTTATAAAGAATATCTCTTTGGATTTGAGACTTTAGTCTTTGCAACTTTACAGATCTTCTTTATGCACCAAGAGCTTGTAACACTTCAAAGAGAAAGAAAAATTTAAATCACATCATATGACCCATTTAAAAAGCCTAATAAAATGGCAAAAACACAGCTAAATTACTAAATAAATTTAACTGAATTAAAAAACACTAAATATACAAAATTAATTCAAACTATTAATAAAAATTAATAAGAACTATTAAAAATACATTACTTCAAATAAATTCTACTTATATAATAAATCTATAATAATATTAATAACAATAATAATACATGTTTCCTTTAGTTCCTGTAACACCAAATACTGGAGTAATGGCCACTGACAATTAAGCTCTGCCACCACAGGAGTAAATTCATATTATATATATATATTAAATATATATAATATAATATATTAAAATACAAAACAGGTATTTTAAATTGTGATTAGATTTTACAGTAATACTGTTTTACTGTATTTTTTATCAAATAAATGCAGCCATCATGGTGGCTAGATTTGCATGGACAAGAAACACATTTGATACTGAGACAATGTAAATTATAGTTTGTTTTTGCATATTGCCAGCAAGCTATTCACTCAACATTACTCAACTTGTTTTCCTAACATTGTTTTTCCACACATTAAATGCTGCTTGGCTATGATGATGATTTGACTCCTAACATCTTGATTAGATAAACCAACAACTGCCACTAACAAACACGTGTAAACACCAGCGATGGGAACTTTATGTCTTTTCCTCAACTTAATTCATCTTTATTAAGAAGGGCGATAAGGGACAGTATTCCGTGTAGGCGAAGGTCTTCTGGATTACTGGCCCCAAGGCGGCTTATCATGGGGGTTCGTTAAGATGACACGATTAAGATAATTGTTCCGGCAGCTAATCAGACGGAAGCGTGGCAGGCAGAGGGTTCGATTTCAGGGACGACACTTATCTTTACAGAGAGGGCTCAGAGGGGGTAGCTGGCATGGGTAATCAATTAACTGTTTCCAAGCTTAGAGAGGTGCTGTCTTATGAATGGTCCTGTCCACCACATTACAGAGAGGAGAAGATCTAACGCAGAACATCTGACGACAAGCGCAAATGCTCTCAAATTAGAGTTTAATTACTTTCACACTTTAATGATTATTTCTAAATGTGACTGTTTGTGCTATTGACATAAACATAATTAACGTTGTACCTTTTTTGGCATGCAAAAACCAGGCCTGGAATCACAGGAAGCATGAATCATAAGTCTGGGAAGGTGAAAGCAGAGGTAAAGAGGTGCAAATATACATCAGCAGTTTTTCAGGAAGAAACTCAAAATGAAATGCAGTCTCCTGCCCTTCTTGCCCCGTAGAGAATGCAGTTGGAGCCGCGCTGCTCCGTGTGGTAGATGACTCATACTGTGCGAGAGCAGGATTAGTAGATTGGAAATGGGTTTCCGGAAAATCGGAGGTGAGCAACCATCTTCTCTCGCTCAGCACGACGTTGGGTTTCATTTCTCAGCTTTGTCTTCAATAAAGTTTTTTATTTTGTGTGGTCATATTATAACCTAAAAAACAAAAGAGACATCAATCTCAAGGAGATCACTAAAATATATATATATATATATATATATATATGGTCACACTTTAGTTTTGGGACCAATTCTCACTATTAACAAATGATTAACTATGACTTTTGCCTCAATAAAATCCGAATTTGCTGCTTATTAATAGTTAGTAGGGTAGTTGTTAAGTTTAGGTTTAAGATCAAAGGATCTAAAACATGATAATGCAAAATAAGTCATTGATATGTGCTAATAAACTAATAGACAGTCAATATGCTAGTAATATGCATGCTAATAAGCAACTAGTTAACAGAGAATTGGTCCCAAAGGTGTTAGCATAAATATACAGTATATATAAACTATTAAAAATAAGTTCTTAATTGACATCTATGAAAACCTTCAACATGGATCGAATCTTTCTATTACATAAAACAGTGGAAAGGGTTCTTTAGATTATTAAAATGTCCTTCTTCACACTAAGAAAAAAAATGAATCTTTCAAGAACTGTTCATTGAAAGGTTCTTTGGGGAACCAAAAATGTTCTTCTATAAAAAAAAACACCATTTTGGAACCTTTATTTTTAAGGGCCTGTTTACTCTTGTTGTTCAGTTCTCTTTGTTGTTTTGGTCTTGACCTAAAAGTAAATTACATTACAATATTAGTCTTGGTTCGCTTAGCATTCACACTGTCATTTTTAACACCGATTCCAAAAATACAAAGCAAAATGCATGAGGATGAGGTCACAAAATTATTGGGCAGTTTTTATGAGCTGTGTTCATATGTCAGTCAAACCGCACCAAAAAAAAAAAAAACCTTTTCAGGGTTTATCAGAAAAGCCAGCTTTTCAGGGGTTCTCGGTTCACTTGTTTTGTGCGCACCAAGATTCAGACGGCAGTGTTTATGCTTTTTCAAATGAACAACAGTTCATATATGATTTCACATTCAATCTTCAATTTAATATATAAACAACATAAAGACAGTATGTTTAATATTTGTTTAATGGCATCATTTTTATGACCAAAGGTGAGTATCACTGATACCATACTGATGTCTCTAGTAAATTGTTATTTTTTTCCTAATATTTCGCAATTGACTATAGCCATTCAACATTACAGTATAATTGAGAGCTGTCAAATTTAACACACACACACACAAATATATATACTATCTGTTATGCATTTGCAATTTTACAAATGCAATTCTATACATACTTTTACTTTAATGTGTTGATCACATCCATAATATAATAAGGTTTGTTTTTCATGAATTTTAGAACACAGCCGCTGCATTAGAAGCTCTCAGTGGTGCAGGTGTATTGCTGTGTTTTTATGGACCTTTCTAATGAGTCCTGTGGCAGAATATTGTTTCACATTATGCAGGACTCTGTCAAGTCAAATGAATTGAGCGTGTTTATGGGGAGGGGGTCATTGCCTATGACAAAGAACCTCATCTGGGCCTTTACCATATGCAAAATGACTCGAATTAGATTGTGGGTGATGTAAGCTCTACTAAAATCAGCGAGTAGCCCTCTGGGTCCTTTTCATATTCTGGCATATTCTGGATGAATAATAATAGACTGTTTCAACCATATGGTCAAAAAGACAATCTATACTATTAAGTTTAAAGGGGAATAATGTCAAAAAAAATCAGAAAATAAATAGAATATTAAAAAAAAACATATACAGTGAATGAGGTTTTCATTTAAAAAAAGTAAATTAAGGAGAATTTTTTATTATTATTTAATTTAATATTTATAATATTATTATTTATAAACATTTTATCAATAATAAAGAAATGTGGCAAAAACAAATCTGTTAATTTCTCCATTACAAACTAAATATATTAAAGGGGTCATATAATCCCAGTTTGTTTTTGACTGGGAAGTCGTGGCCTAATGGTTAGAGAGTCGGACTCATAACCCAAAGGTTGTGGGTTCGAGTCTCGTACCAGCAGGGATTGTAGGAGTGAATGTACAGCGCTCTCTCCCACCTTCAATACCATGACTGAGGTGCCCTTGAGCAAGGCACCGAAGCCCCAACTGCTCCCCGGGCGTCCGCAGCAAAAAATGGCTGCCCACTGCTCCGGGTGTGTGTTCACGGTGTGTGTGTGTTCACTGCTGTGTGTGTGCACTTTGGATGGGATAAATGCAGAGCACTAATTCCGAGTATGGGTCACCATACTTGGTCATATTTCACGTCATATAATGCTACATGCACTTTTACAAATTGTTTGAACTGAAATGTGTGTAGGCAGTGTGTGTACACAACCACCATAAAATGATAAAAATCCACCCAGTGGTTTTTTGTTAATCTACTAAAATCTTTACCCCTTTCTCAAATCGAGCTGATCTCAGATGCCTCCCACGATACAGGCCCCTCCCACTATAATTTGATTGACAGTAGCTTTCAGCACAGACTGGACTGGCATCTTACCTTAGACCCGCCCTGAGTGTGCTGGAGCAGTTGTAGACAAGAATGACTCCTAAGCGATTGAGGTCTTCTGTGGTTGGATGTAGTAATGAACATAGCAGTCGTCGTTTACTCCCGACATCTGAGCCACTGAAGACGCAGTGGATTGTGTTTGTTTTTGAAGGGAATGTGCCCCCGATCTACATAAATGCGTCTATGTTCGCGCAAATCATTCGTGATCCAGCTTCACCTACAGAAGAAGTGAGTGTAAGGTTTTTTTATCAAATCTTTGCAAATTGCCTTTCCTAATAATGTGCTAATTAGCAAGTTTCACAATGCTCCCCGGCGTCCGCAGCAAAAAATGGCTGCCCACTGCTCCGGGTGTGTGTTCACGGTGTGTGTGTGTTCACTGCTGTGTGTGTGCACTTTGGATGGGATAAATGCAGAGCACTAATTCCGAGTATGGGTCACCATACTTGGTCATATTTCACGTCATATAATGCTACATGCACTTTTACAAATTGTTTGAACTGAAATGTGTGTAGGCAGTGTGTGTACACAACCACCATAAAATGATAAAAATCCACCCAGTGGTTTTTTGTTAATCTACTAAAATCTTTACCCCTTTCTCAAATCGAGCTGATCTCAGATGCCTCCCACGATACAGGCCCCTCCCACTATAATTTGATTGACAGTAGCTTTCAGCACAGACTGGACTGGCATCTTACCTTAGACCCGCCCTGAGTGTGCTGGAGCAGTTGTAGACAAGAATGACTCCTAAGCGATTGAGGTCTTCTGTGGTTGGATGTAGTAATGAACATAGCAGTCGTCGTTTACTCCCGACATCTGAGCCACTGAAGACGCAGTGGATTATGTTTGTTTTTGAAGGGAATGTGCCCCCGATCTACATAAATGCGTCTATGTTCGCGCAAATCATTCGTGATCCAGCTTCACCTACAGAAGAAGTGAGTGTAAGGTTTTTTTATCAAATCTTTGCAAATTGCCTTTCCTAATAATGTGCTAATTAGCAAGTTTCACAATGAATGCAGCTAAAGTAAACAGTCTTTCTGAGGAAGAGAGGGGCGGGGTCAGCAGAGCTCATTAACATTTAAAGGAAAATGCTACAAATCTGCATGCTCTGAAAAGAGCTGTTTTTGACAGGGTAAAAAAAAGGTGTTTTTTACACTACCATTGAGAAATTTTAACCAAACTATGTTACAGACTTTAGACCCTAAAGAATCATATCAACTTGTGGAAAATGGGCATCCTATGACCCCTTTAAATAACTTCAGTGTCCTCTTAATTATATCATTGTAAGTCATGGGGACACAAAGCACAAATGGCACAGTTTCCTGAGAATTACCCAAAAGCAGCTGCAGTATCAAAGCCCATAATAGCCGCATGTCTGTTGAGAGTAGCCTGGAAATTCATTTTTCTCTTGGACTTGAAACAAAGCCAACTCACCACCTTTTCTTCAGCAGTTTATCAGGAATATCTCCCATTGACCAGGTGCACGGAGCAATAGGGCAGCTCTCTCCATCAGCCGAGTTCAAACCTCAAACTGCCTTTCTTGTGAATCACTGCAGTGATAAAGAAATCCCATTAAGCATTTGCCAGTTTGCACACCCCATCAATCTCACTTGTAGCAATGAGGAAGCCAAAGTGTGTGAGAGGCAAGTGAATGATAGTTGGACACAGGTTGTTTAAAACCTACTGAATTTTCCCTTAAAAAGTCAGAAAGGAACACCAAAAACTCTTCGCATTAGCTCTGAATTTTATTCTTCCAATGAACTAAAACATATTCAAATATTCTGAGAGTAATGATTGATAGAAAATAGCAAGAACACCCAGAATGTCCTCTACCTGCAGCTGTGAGATCATCGTCAAGCTGCAACAAGCAATGATAAGACGCCATTGACATCTCATTGATTCAGCCTCATCTCATTGATTTGACTCCCGTCATGTGCGTCACAGAAAGGGACAGGAACCTTTGGATCTGTCTGCATCTTTCAGCTCCTGCTGGCCCACTGAAGAGAAAGAATAATGACAAGATGATAATAATAAAGAAATAGTGCACCCTAAAATCAAAATTGGCTGAAAATGTACTTACCATTAGGTTATCCAAATGTAGATGTTTGTTTCTTCATTGGATTTGGAGAAATTCAGCATTACATCACTTTCTCATCAATGGATCCTCTGCAGTGAATGGGTGCTGTCAGAATGAGAGTTCAAACAGCTGATAAAAACATTATAATTATCCACAAGTAATCCACACGACTCCAGTCCATCAGTTAACGTCTTGTAAAGCAAAAAGATGCATGTTTGTAAGAAACAAATGATCAATCTCAATGTTTTTAACTTCAAACAATTATTTCTAGCTGAAATATGAGTCTGCTATTCATAATAGTGCTTTCTCTAATTAAAACATTGTCTCATCCAGAAGAGAAATATGCACATATCAAGCAACATTTACATGTGAAAACAGTCCAAAACAGTTCTAATGAAATATGCCAGTGGATTTTGATGCGAGATGACAACAGAGGATGGACTTTTTCAATGGAGGAAGTGTTATTATAGATTATGATATTTTGGCCACAAAGTTAAAATGCCTTAATGATGGATTTGTTCCTTACAAACACCCAGCTTTTTGCTTTTCAAGACATTAATTGCTAGACTGGAGTTGTGTGAATTACTTGTGGATTATTGTGACATTTTTATCAGCTGTTTGGACTCCCATTCTGACGGCACCCATTCATTGCAGAGGGTCCATTGGTGAGCAAATTATGTAACGCTAATTTTCTCCAAATATGTTCCCATGAAGAAACAAACTCTACCTCTGCAGGTGGAGTAAATTTTGAGCAGTTTTAAAATTTTGGGGTGAACTATTCCTTTAAATACACACACACACACACACATAATTATTGATTTTAATATTAGTAAAACAATTTCCAAAGATGTTTATAGAGACATTTACCATATAAATACTATACATCGATTTTAAATTTTCAAATGTAAAATTGATTACATTCCCATGCCTTTTTTTGAAAGCATTATCTATAAAAACTAAGCCAAATAAGTTTATGTGAGTGTTAAAAATGAATTCCGGGAAACTCGCATTGCTAGATTTCAGACTGCATGGCGCTTGTCAGCCGTGCACAGTCAGAGCAGCACAGCAGGAGAGAAAACACTGTGATCTGTTTAGTGACGTCTATGAGCATGTGACTGAACCTTCACTGTCACGCAGAGACCACTTGTAAAAGTCACACATTTATTTTGGGATTCAAATGTATGCACACCTGAAGGTTAAATTACAAGAACACACTAGCATAGCTATGAAAGTCACATTATTAGTGAGGATCTAAGAAACTACTTTTTCAAAAAGAGAGATGTGCACCTGTGCGTTTACATACCTATAGTTTGGGGATAAATCTGTCCCCAGAACTTAATTAAATCCAACAAAAGTTCCCAACATTGTGAAAACCTTTTTTCCCCAGAAGGATCGTTAAACTTGAAATCACCTACATTGTGGAAACCAGTCTCCATAAGGACAACAGCTTAATAAACATGCTAAATAATATCTTAATGAAAATATGTGACCCTGGACCACAAAACCATCATAAGGATCGAAATAATCATCTCATCTGAATAAATAAAAGCTGAATATATAAGCTTTCCATTGATATATGGTTTGTTAGGATAGGACAATATTTGGCCGAGATACAACTATTTGAAAATCTGGAATTTGAGGGTGCATACTGAGAAAATCGCCTTTAAAGTTGTCCAAATGAAGTTCTTAGCAATGCATATTGCTAATCAAAAATTAAGTATTGATATATTTACAGTAGGAAATGTACAAAATATCTTCATGGAACATGATCTTTACTTAATGTCCTAATGATTTTTTCCATAAAATAAAAATCAATAATTTTGACCCATACAATGTATTTTTGGCTATTGCTATAAATATACCCCAGTGACTTAAGACTGGTTTTGTGGTCCAGGGTCACATATAAAAATTCTGAAAAGTTTGTGTGAGAGTTAAGCAAGGTTCAAGGTTAAAGAAAATAAAATCTTATAAAATATAATACATAAATTTGTATAGTTGAGCCCCCCCTTTTGACCAATCTGATGGACGCTCTGTGTTTTGTAGGGAAAGCTACTCAATAAAATATTTAAAAATGAACCAAATTTAATTCAGCAAGACATTTAAGAAAATTGCTAGTCCTTGAGGTAGAATGCTTTTAGAGAAGTATAATTCAAGGCCACAATCGCTATGATGTTTGAGTCTCACAGGCCCCAGACGGCTGCCATCTGTGTCGCCAGCAGAAATGTTTTTGACCCCAATTAGCTCCCCTGTCTCTCCCCAGCACCTCAATGACAGTCTACTCCACCACACACAGACAGGTCCTTGCTTTTACAACTCCCGTGAAGTCACTATGGTTAACAACAGGTAAATATATTACTCTCCTCTTACAAAAAAAGTCTGAAGCTTTGACGATGCATATCCGGATAGCTTTGAAAATTTGACTGTTTGATCAAATGCGTACTTCCTAGTAAGTACCAAACCTGAGGTTCAACGAGGTTTTGCACACTGTGCTGAGGTTTTTTTTTGTTTTTTTTTAACCAAAACACTAAATTGCAATTAACAATCACAGCACTCGTCTAAACATTGTTTGACACTATGCACTCCAAAGCCAATCCTGATTAATGAGGTCTTCACCTGAAATGACAAACCATCATTTCATTACCTCAATTTCATAATTTTTTTAAAATGTTGACTTAAATATGTAATATTTTTTCAATATATATAACAAGTGTTTTGCCATATTATTGCCCCCTTATCTCTATGGTCCACCATTGCCCCTTTAGCTGCCCTTATATTTGCATAATTTAGTTTTATCAATATTCAATAAAATAAATGTTTTTTAATTGTCCAATTTTAGGACCAGAAACAAAAAACCTACTACTTTTTCCCTGGTC
This sequence comes from Sinocyclocheilus grahami, assembly GCF_001515645.1. Lineage (NCBI taxonomy): Eukaryota > Metazoa > Chordata > Actinopteri > Cypriniformes > Cyprinidae > Sinocyclocheilus > Sinocyclocheilus grahami. The sequence continues at coordinate 912,367 of NW_015505233.1, read as the reverse complement.
AATTAGGTTTGCTTAGCATGATTAGCAAATCCATGCACTGATTTTGATTGACATCAGTGCAATTATTCTAAAAATGCAGTAACTACATTTGCACTTGTTTTTACACTGATAAGCATGTTATTTTTATATTGCTTTCTATTTGCTCTCTCTAAATTTGGAGGCAGCACCCTGACCTTCGCCAGCTGTCCATCATTACTGTGTTTAGTAAGCCAGTTAATAGACTGCCTCTCGGATCACAGGTCAGCCACTCATATGAATTTTATCTGAATAGTCTCATTACATTTTTTGCAAGTTTCTGAGAGGAATTCCTTACGCAGACATAGGAAGCAGAAAGAGAAATGCATGACTGATTCACTTGTTAAACTCAGTTGAAATAAATGTAAACATAATTCTTTGCTTCCACCAAATAGTTTACAAACATTTTTTGGCATAAGGACTGCTTATATGATGTTCTTTTATTTATTTTTATGTGATCCCTTTTGGATCTTCACAGCAATGTTCAATACGAACCATCCTTGTACTGAAAATCTTTTCTTTTTCTCTGCATTTATGCTTTACTTAAATAAATTACAGAATTAATAGACTTTAGAATGAAAGGAGTCAATATATTTCATTTTTGGGTGAACTATTTCTTTAATGATAATAATCCACAAGATGACTTGTGGATTATTGTGATGTTTTTATCAGCTGTTTGAACTCTCATTCTGACGGCACCCAGTCACTGCAGAGGATCCATTGGTGAGCAAGTGATGCTAAATTTCTCCAAATCTGTTCTAACGAAGAAACTCATCTACATCTTGGATGCATGGGTGAATTATTCCTTTAATGCACTTGTTTAATTCACTTGTTAATGCACTTTTTGTTTAATTAATCAATAGTCATGATCACCACTCCTTTAGTCAAGCTGCTGGTTTCTTGCAGAAACTGATGTTGATTTCAGCTTCAGGTGATTATCTGAAACCCATTTGCTCCCCTCACGCATCAAAGAGTGCTCATTTGCTCTTTGGGCTTATTCACTTCGCAGCCCTCGTCTTTTAGCCTCTGCAGTGCAGCAATAGAACAGTAAATTGCATAAAAATGCTTTCAGGTCCATCAGCTGCGGAGTTCAGTCGATTGGGAGTATTTATCATGGGGGTGCTTTCTATCTTTAGAAAGCCTATCAACACGTCAGAGCGGTCAGGACAAGCGTCCACAGAGCACTGTCATCAGAAGACGTCCGTGTCTCCCGGTCAGGACGGAAAGAGAACTGGTGCGTCCGTTCGGTTCAGCGAGCTGATGATTGCCTCAGACCCACGCTACATCTCAAATGGAGGATTCAGTCAAGAGGAACAAGTTAAAACAAAGCTTTTTGTTCAATTTCATCACAACACAGAAATCACACGCTACTCTGATCAATGCATTACAGTTGAAACATGCTATGCGTGTATGTGCAAAGTCAAAGAAGCACTTGTCTATATTTTCTAGAATCTAGAACATTTAATAATTTCAAACCTAGTTTGGCTCCTCTACCCAAGACCTTTCAGTATCCAGTTGTCAGGCTATTTTTCTCAAGCTGTTTATAGGCAGGATACATGCAGTGGTTCATTTCCCATTGTTATTTCTCATCTCATAATTTCTTTGTTTTCAATAGCCAATTATGCTTCCATTACTGCTTTTGTGGCAACACATGTCGCAAACAACATGACGTACAGCTCTTGAAGATAAAAGCCATAAACGATTAGCCACCTGAAATATGATTTGCAATAAAGCCAAGATAGTCTTCAATATCTATTCAATATGTCTGCAGCACTCATTGAGAAGATAATGGTGATGAAGGATCAATGTGTATTCATCTAAGCCAATGTGTTCAGAGCGATTCAAATATGGAAGGTCTTAAAGGGTTAGCTCGCCCAAAGATGAACATTCTATTATCATTTACAAAACCTCATGTCATTCCAAAACAGCATGACCGACTTTTTTCCACTAAACACGTAAAAATATATTTTGAAGAGCACTGGGGTATAAACAACACTGACCCTACTAAAAAACCCTTTAACAAAAAAAAGAGAGACACTAGAGAGACACTTTTCCTAATATCTTGTTTTGGGATTAACTGAAAAAAAATTAACTGAAAAGTTAATTTTTGGTTTCATGATCTCTTTGAAATCACTCTTTCTTCTGGAATAGTTCCTCTGGGAGGCATTATGGGAAGGCAGATAAATTATAGCCACGCTGGCCCACAAGATGTATTTACGCATACACGGTAATTATCAATTATGCCCGAGTCTAATGAAGCTTTCCTCTCATCTGAATTCATTCCCACAAGAACCACTGATCTCTTCTGTCTCTGTACTTAGGACCATGTGATATTTCAGTTTTTCTTTTTTAATAAATCTGCAAAAATGTCAACAATTCTGTGTTTTTCTGTCAATATGGGGTGCTGTGTGTACATTAATGAGGAAAAAAAATGTACTTACATGATTTTAGCAAATGGCTACAATATAACAAAGAGTGAAAAATTTAAGGGGGTCTGAATACTTTCCGTACCCACTGTATATATATAATTTTAAAATTTTTTAAATTACAACACAATTCTGAGAGCCTTTTCCTTTTAAGATTCTGTATCAGTGGCAGTAGGAATTGATTAAGAAGCCATGTTCACAAAGGCTTCTTTCTCTTTAAGGAGGGGATCCCCATCTAAGCCTGCTGATATTTCCTCCATTATTCTTTACTGGCTTATCTTGTTAAGAAGTTTACTTTAGGAGAATTGGAGCACTGAAAGTGGTCTACAAGTGCGAAAGTATTGAGTTGTACACTTTAGATGCACAATCAAACACTTCCATCATCACCCAGAATATCTGTCAACACTGGAGAACTGGAAATGTGTGCTACATCACGATGGGTCCATTAACTTAATGGACAAAGGGTGATTGTGAAAAGAAAAAAAATAGATGGGGAGAGTGTTAGAGAGACAGGAGGGGGCTGGGACAGTAACCTTTGGGCTTTTTATTGGAATGAGATGACACACTTGAGCAGCTCTTAAATGACTGGCATCTGTAGTGCGGTTTCTGCTGAGAGGGTTGCCCTTTTCTTTTCAGCACGGTCCAACTGAAAATGAAACACTGACTCTTTTCTCTGAACACCTCAGAGTCAACCTCCCCGCCTCACCATGTCCCTGCCAGATGTGGCATCAATGTACCTTTTCAGTGTACCTTGTTATCGAACTGCGATGCTGGGTCTGATCTGTGATAAAACGCTTCCTGTTCAAAAGGTTAGCTTCAGTTTCACAAAAATACTTTTTAAAATAGCGGCATCGTCCGAATGATGCAATTTCATTACGACAAGCCGCGACTCATATAGAAAGTTCTCTAAATGCAATTACCAACATTCTTATCGTTGTTATTGTCCCATTTGAGGATTCTAATGTTCATTGGTTCTTTTTGAAGAGTCTTCTCTGAGCAGTTAATTATTTAATCATTTTTAATGTCCACGCGCCATGCATACAGCAAGACACGCTTCCATAATTCCTCGCTCTGTTGCATTTACAGAGATTGCGGTTTTAGAAATTACACCCAAATTGCTCTCAGCTTTCCGGCCAGATAACACCCAAGGACCTCACATCCAACGCGGAGGATTTCCTTGTATTTCCTTAAATGAGAAAGACAGGCGTCTTAAAGTGAACTTATCAAGAATGTACAGGGAAAATTTCACAGTTGGCCTACCAGCATAAACACACACACACACACACACAGCTCCTGCTCCTTCACAGTTAAAAAACAAGCTCTTCTGGGATTTTCATATTACACATTGCTTTGTAAATCTCTGTGGCTCAAAAGAATGCTTAAAGCATTCCTTTCATGCTTATTACAATTTATTATAATAATAAAAACTAATACACACAGTTTATCTATATCCTGCACCTTTGTTCTTTAATGATTAGGGCTTAAATGACAGGTATTGTGAAATACCAAAGCTTCTGAGCATAGGCAACGTTTAACTCGAGTGAGGGGGGGGAAGAAAAAAATTGCAAAAAAAAAAAAAGGCAGAAAACTTTTTAAATTTGCTTGAAATTATTACGTATAAGTATCAAAACAACGTCCTACCTCACTGCATGGCGTCAAAGCAGTTAATAGTAACAGCACAGTCAAAAATAACTTAAAGAGGCTGAACTTCCTACCGTAGTTTTACTGGAAATGAATTTACTGGTTGATATGGCCCAATCTCAAAGTTTGAACTGGATCTCGCTCTGAACGCATGCTGTCTGTGGAGGTTTGGCCTGTCCCCATTCCAGAATTAAATCACTCTAGCCTTAATGTACATCTATTTTCACATATATTCTGCACTGAACAAAAACTCTGGTGTTTTCAGCAGTGAGTGAATTCTGACCAACTTAAACACCTCTGATTGGCCGTTGCATTCAAGAAATCAACAGAAATGCCTGTGATTGGCTACATTGCTCAACGCAGCAAAAATATGTTGAAATAGAAATTTGGATGTTTTTTAGAGAGCGCAAACACAAATGCACACTGGATTGCCAGACCTTCAACTGTGGGTGCTTTTGCTTTCGTTTCGCTTTGCTTTCACCCTCTATCACACCTCCACAGAACCAGGCCTGGGCTTAGCTAACCACTCCAAATAGGGGATTCCATGATAACACCAAATTAATCCAAAGTTCTGGCATGAAATTCTAGATGGCGCAGTCAGATAGGTCAAAATCAATCTGACATAGTGACGTCATCACATGGCGCAGCTGTAGTTTTGTCAAAAGTACAGACTTCGGTACCAGTCAGTACTGAAATTTTAAAAAATGTCAATTTCCTGCTAGCATTTGAGGATCTGCTGACAGACGCCTGCTTTCAAATGCTCCTGTGTGCTTCTGTGTGAGTGCTTTGTGAAAAGCGTGAAGCGATGATCATTGTAGCAGACGTATATGTTGAGCGTGTGAACACAATGGCCAATCAGCGGTGTTTAAGAATCCACTCAACAGAGCACTAATGCTAGACGGAAATGGATGTTTTAAAATTTCAGTACCCACTGGTACCGAAGCCGGTACTTTTGACAACAATACGCAGCTGATTGGTTCTTTTTGCATCAGCAGCCAATGAGCTTGCTGCTCAACATTCAAATACTTGGCTAGTGCCAAGTGCTGTAGCAGGTGCAGCACACTTCAGAAATCCTCCACCTTCCCCAGCTCCACCTGTATAGATCTGCTATGGGGTGATTCATGTATGCTATTGGGGTTATCTCATATATGTTATATGTGCAGCAGCAGTATTTCTTACATGATCACTAGGGTTGGGTACCGGTATGTACTAGAACCGAATCTGAACGCAGATTTTGGTGCCTCATTTTGGTGCCATGCCTGAGCGATCGATTGAAATATTTGTCCTCAGGTTCTCCGAAATGAACGTAAGAAGCATCATCACTGGCACTGCACGTGAAAAATAATAATTTCCCAACTGAGAAAATGCACGTGAACTCAAGTCGGAAAGCTCTAATAATACAAATTCAACACATCTTTGTAGTAACGAGCGTGTCCATGTTGTTTTCACATTCTGACTTAAAAGCACAACTCGGGAAATGAGAGCATCCGAGGAGTGCGTCAATGCAGTAATTACACTTGATGGCAGCAGGTAGCCTTCCGTTAACTAAGCTAAACATGCTTAAATTAAAATGCCTAAAGCTAAATCTCCCTTGTATTCACATTTCTAAACCTGTTGTCCAACAAAAGAGAACATTATAACCTTTTTACTCCACAACACCAGTCAAATGCTTCCTTTTGTGATCTGATGAGGCTTCTTGTCAAAGAATGAGGCAGAAAATATGTTTCATATGCTACTTTAAAAAGAATACATCGATTAGCAATAGATTATAAATTAGGGTGACCAATGACCATATGTCCTCTTTTCCCCGGATATGACCTACAAAAATGCTTTCGTGTCCACTTCTTTAAACATTCTAATATTGTATATAATTTTGGTGCATCAGGGAGCCTCTCTCAGGATGCGGTGTTGAAATATTTTTGAATGAGCGTTTGCGCTGTTTACTTTCACTTTCGATTTCGCAATCACACGCACTCTGTGTAAAGGGAGCACATCTTACAAGATCAGATATTTGTCAATGAGCTCAGGATCTGTTGAGCATATACTCCAGCATGGTCTTGTCAGTCATCTCTCCTTATTCTCGACCTGTGATCAATCAGACTCCTGCAGCTCTTGTTGGATTCACGGTTGCCAAATCCGCGTTTTTTCCACAGAATTGGGCTACTTTTAAACTCTTGCCATGGGTTGATTTTCCCAAGTGGGTTAAAGGTTTGAAATATTGCATAAATTACATTTGACTGAAATGCTTGTATTGAAACATTTTGCATTCTATGATAAAACTTTCATGGTCTTCTACTTTAACTGTTCACAGTATCAAAAAAAAAAAAACGATATCCAACCCTAATGATCACAGCAGCATGTTGTGGATGCACTGGCATTATCAAGTCTCTGTACTTGCTCTGCTGCAGTAGCAACAGCATAGCAGATCTATTCCCCCCAATTTCGCCCCTGCTTCTAAATATTTTTATTTGGACATTATGAAAGTGCAAATCTTAAAATCATATTGAACAGCACACTACTCTTACAATTTCTGCTATTAATTAATGAGGAAAAAAATTTACTTAAATGATTTTAGCAAATGGCTGAAATATAACAGAGTGAAAAATTTAAGGGGGTCTGAATACTTTCCGTACCCACTGTATGTTCATGGGTGCTTGTTTATTGATATTGACCTTTTTTAAGCAAATCAACTGAGCTGTAAAAGCCATGTGATTAATCACTCTGGAGCTGCAGGAAAACATTTTGGCAAACCATAAAAACATCAATGGAGCAGACATTGAAACAGGGAAAAAGCAGTCCATTTCATGCTTTAAAGAGCCCTGCTTTTGAATGAAGGAATGAAGGAATGAAGGAATGAATGAATAATCAGTTACTGGTAAAACATCTACTATAGTATGATGAAATGCGATATTTAGGAAAAAATACATCAAATATAATATATGATAAAATATAAAAAATATATATGTAAACTAAATAAAAAGAATATTGATTAATTCTGAACAGAGAAAATGCTTTTTGCCCTCAGAATGGTGGGTTGGTGGACTATCTACCAGCTAGGGCTAACTGAATCATGTTAACCAGACAAACCAGCCAAAAAAAAAAAAAGTGCAGATCATGATAGTCTACACCACAATGGAATTTGAGATAATTTTCTTGATTCACTGCCTCACTGGACTGCCAAGAGTTTTACATAAATTGGATTAAAATGCAAAATAAACATTTCTGTTTCTGAGATAAGCACACTTGCTGAATAAAACATGCAATGTGATAAGGTCATCTAATAATTTGTAAAGAAAATTGTAGGCAGAGTACAAAACTGCACAGTATCCATTAAGTAGATACTATTCCATTCAGAATATAATATAGCCATAACACATACTCATTCTCATACTACACAAATTACATTCTCATGCAAGACATCTTTACTCAACACTGAAGTGGCCACCTGCCAGTAGCTTGCCATATTAGATGTTTCAAAAAAGATAAAATGATTTTTATTTTTTTCACAAACATACTGGATCTACAAGAGTTCAAGAGTCAATGAATTCCTTCTGAAATTCCCTGATTGGATTGCAGTCTCAAACACCTGCAAAAAGAGAGATAAGCTACTTATCTTCGAAATGTTCCAAACCCCAGTGTTTCCGCATCCTTTCACAGTGGATTATGGGGAAACACACATAAAAATATATAATTGCTCGTTTACTGTTATAATTACTGCATCGCAGAGCTTGGCAAAGAGTTTTCTTATAGTCACAGCATTATTAAATGCTAATCAAATTCTTCAAATGAACTAAAGCAATGATGATATTCGTGTTGATATATTGTACTGTGCACTAAACTGGAAAAAAGAAAATAACTGACTTAGTTATTGCTATTTTTTTTAATATAGCCTGGAGCCAGCAAAGACTCTCTGTCATTCCTCCTCAGGGTAATCATAAATGAGCTGCAACTCCTAATGACTATTTAATTAGCGGCTAAAATGACTGAAATAATGAAAGGGATTTTTCATGGCTTGACCGTCAAATGAATGCATTAATTTACACCATCTAGTGTTTATAAGTTTACATACTGCTTGCAGAATGAATAAGATCCACTTAAAAAAAAAAAAAAAAGTAAAAAATATTAAGAACTAAGGCTATGTAAACATTTGAACAAGACAAAATTTGTAAATATATAAATAAGAAATGAAATATTGAAATTCTAAAGGATAAAATCAACTACAACTACCTGCAGAACATGCATAAAAGATTGAACGGTCTCAAAAACGTGGTCTAACCAAACCTCAAGTTCTCCTCACGTCTGGCAGCATCTGTTTTGGCTCCTACAGGCAGAACACAGTCACATTCATTTGGCAGAAACGGTCTCTGACTAAACAAGTGTGTGGTTTTGTTGCACAATGGTGATTCATTTTCAAGGAGATTTTGAGACAATGAGTATGGCTGCCTTCCATGATGTATCATCTGTTGACAACAGTCTGCTGTGACGTTGTATGATTAATTTAATGTGTACCTTTCTGCCATCAGGTGATTTCATAAATGCTTAGTTTGACAACATTAGTACACCGTTTCATTATATGTAACAGATCATGTAATCTTATTAATCAATACGTTACTTGTCAATGTGACAAATTCCCTTTTATTTAAAAGTGTTTCCTACAGCAAGCATCAATATTTTCACAAAACCTCTAACCCCAAGTATTCAACTTTAGCTTGTAATTCAGCTCTTGCCGTTTGCAGGCTTAAATCGTGCAGCATATTGCGGAGAGGTGTGTTATTATTACTTTTCTAAGAATTCAGGCTTATGATTTTCACCAATAGATGATAAAACAGATGAACAAATCCCATAGACTTACACTGAAGGAGAGACTTGAGAGAGATCTATAGACCAGAATATCGTGGCGACTTGGAGCAGGGTTCTTGTGAGAAATAAACCATCAAGCAACCACCCAGATTACTATAGCAGTACCAACTGCTACCGACCATCAGTACTTTTGACAACACTATTAGCAACTACCAAGAAGACCTGAGCAAATGCATAGCAGCATCTTGGCAATCACCTCAATATCTGGCACCATTATTGCACAATAATCAGCGACCAATACAGATTCAAACTAACAAGTTTCATATTAAAAATAAAGGTTCTTTATCAGCATCTATGGTTCTATGAAGAACTTTAACATCCATAGAACCTTTCTATTGCACAGAAGGTTCTTTATAGTGGAAAAATAGGCATTTTCAAAATGATATAATAAATTATATGTGGGGTATTTTGAGCTGAAACTTCACAGACACATTCTGGGGACACCTGAGACTTAAGTAATGTACACTGTAAAAGTAAAAGACTGTAAAAATGCTACAGTAAAAACATGTTATACGGTTAACGGTAAGACCATTTAAATTGACATTCCCAGAATTCCATGCATTACATTTCAAATTTGATGTTTTTTGTTGTTGAAATAACTATGTTTCTTCTTGGTTTTTTTCAGTTTTGTATGTTAGGGTTGTGTGTTACACCTAATGTTGTTAAATCAATGTTTATTGCATTATTTCAGTTTCATGTGTGTTACCATGATGGGGTTTAGTGTTTGTGTGAATGACACTGTGCACCTTCTTTATATGTTATTATTTAAAAGCTGCTTGTGATGGGCTTTGGTTCATCATGTGACTTTCTCATCACCTCCTGCATTTGGTGGTTATCAGTGTATTACAAAGGTACAAAACATATTTCAGTACTTCAATAGGTTGGTATATTAACATTATATCAGTTAATGAAATTACGGTATTTAACTATAAATTTAAGTTAAAACCATAAAACCTAAAAAGTTGCTACCGTATTTTTTATGGCAAAATTCCGGCAACCACAGCTGCCGTTTTTTTACCGTAAATTTTATGGAATTTTTTTACAGTGTAAAAAGGGGCATAACAGGTCTCCTTTAAGAAGTGTTCACTGAAAGGTTCTTTTGGGAAACCAAAATGGTTCTTATAGCATCACTGAAAAAAACCCTTTTGGAAACGTTATTTTTTAAAAGTGTACAGTATTATTTTATGCTGAATGTTTATATTATAAATCATTTTGAAGTTCCTATACAATAGGGATTTATTAGTCAGCCTGATGAGTCAGTAGTACCCTAAGGCCATGTAGAGTCCAAATATACAGTAACCCAACTTCTTTATTGAGCAGTGATGAAATAATCAGCTGGTAATATATTCTGATGATGTCTGCTGTGGTGAATCACAGTAAGTAGCCATCTAATGCCTGCTGGTGGCAGCCTGTTTAGTGCAAAGCGCAAGTCAACCAATGTTAGCCTTCCGTCTGGAGCCGGCTTTAGTGCACATGCTGTTGCCCCGATCTCAAGCTCTTACGGTCTCTCAGTTTCTAAGGCACTAAGCATGGTCATTAACCATCAACATGGTCACTTTCCTGTGTAAATGTACAGGGGTTTATTTGGTCAGAGTGTCCAGAAACCCATATGTATGGACTGAATATGACCATGGGAAAAAGGATTTAATGTTTGACCACAGTATAGTCCCACTATTTACTCTCATGTTGGAAAACATGTTTTTGACATCTTGTTAAATAGCTAGTAAGTTTGTGGCAAGCATAATAGATGTTATTTTTCTTAATTGAGGAACTATGTGACCATAAATACTTAAGCAATGTTTTTCATTTGTTGGCTTCTTAAAGATGCTGCAAATGCCCTTTGGCAATGGCACCCTACATAAATATCATGAGATGAATTTTTCAATTAAGTTTCAACATGAAGCTCGTACTCTTTGATTGACAACCACTCCAAAACCATTTTACTCTTTTGCAGTTTGCCCTTGGCGATAGAAATTGATATGACGTTCTTATACTTTAGCTATGCTAAGTGACAAGGGCAAATTGGAGCTGTCTTGAACTTTCTAATAGTTCCATTGCATTCCTGCATCCTAAAAATAGCTGGTCTAGACACTCAAAGACAAACTTGTCTGATTCCACAAATAACATCATTTAAATATGAAAGGCATGGATAATACACAGAAAATGTTGTGGGATTTGCATTTGCAAAACGTTTCAGTAATTTGCTTTGTATAAGATGCTTTTATACAAACATGCATTCAAGCTGCACATTTTTACAGTATTTTTTAAAACCCATCACGCTGATGTTGCTGGCACCATTTTCTACCAGTTGCGCACACAGAAACAATTGAACCACTGAAGAACACTTAAGTTAATTATGTTCTAGTATCATCTGGTAAACATTTTTAGGCAGAAAATGTACATTTTCAGAAAACTGATGCGGATTAATTTGCATCTATTATTTTTAAGTATGCTATTTGCAGTTACAGGTATTTTCTATGACTTAACAAACCAACTCAACAAAGGAAAAAAATTACTGCAAAGGCGTATAAATCTTGTTAACCAAATGTTTATTGTTCGGCGAGTATTCGTTAAGAAAATATGTCATTTAAATCCCACTTGCTGATTATGATTTTTGTGGTGATTTTTTTGTCCCTGTCCTTGCATGATCTATATTCATTTTATGTATTTTATTTAGGCATTTTTGTCATTTATAAATTCGTCTGGCTTTTTTTTTTGTGTGGGGGGGTCATGTTGATTATTTGTTGTTGTCAGTGTTCGAACTATACCGTGGACTTTGGGGGGGCCCACTTGTTTTTTATATCGGGGGGGGTCATGCACTTACATTTTTGGGGGGGGGGGGGGGGGGGGTCATGTTGTTTGTTTGTTGTTGTTATAAAACGAATAAAAATAATATGGCAAAAAAAAAATTCCTACTTGCTGAAATAGTCTTGGTTATTTTACGGAGCTAATCTGAAGAGTTCATGATTCTGAGCAGAAGTTTTTTTAGATGTATTATTGTGTGCACATGCAGACTTGTTAGGTTCCAGTTTAACTTTGTTATATTTGGTTTGAAGCTCCATAAAAACGTTTAGCGCATCTTTATCTCTTCTCAGAAGTAAAAAAATACAAAGTAATCTGTTTACGTCATATAGGACCAATCCTGTGGGATTCTAGCAGTGCAGTGCAGCTCTATTAATCAAACTGATTGTGTATGATACATCTCTGTTCTCTCTCGTGTTTTTAATGATACTGGGGATTTCTAAGGTTTTTGATTGATTGCATTCATTGTTGTGATGCATTCTTATCAATAACTCTAATTTTGATTGACTCAACTCGGAAATGTTAAATTTACAATCAAGCTGATGATGCCAGGAAGGAAATACAGCTGTAGAAGGACCCTTGGGAGGGTCTCTGAAATTGCACAGTTGTGACATTTCCAGAGTTGAATCAACAAATTGAGAGATTGAGTCCTCAGACACAAGTTTGTAATATCATCAACATTAAGGGAAAGTTACGTTGTGATACTTTCATGAATATGTTACACTTTGGTGTCTCATTATCTTTTTTTTTTTTCTTTTTTGTCTTGAGACTATTAGATATTGGTGATAAACTACTATCTAGAAAATTCAAATTAACCTAGCATGGAAAGTAACTAGTTTTAAACACATAAGATGTCCCCCATGAAAACTGGCAATTTGGGCCTGTGTCTGTATCAAACAAATAAAATCTATTAAACTCATATTCACATGCTTGTTTAATTATTTTAATTACCAAAAACATAATATTTAACTCTTTCACATGTTGCATTCAATTGCATTACCACATTATTTCCACCCCCAAATTACAAAAAATAATTTTGTAATCATCATTTCTTCTTCAACATGACAAAGACAAGTAAATATTTAAAAATTGTACACATTGATGGTACTCTGAATGTTGTGTTGACTTAAGCACAGTCATTCATCTTGGTTACTAATATGATTGCATAAAAACGAATGTATTAATTATTTTTCTTTAATTCTAAGACATATGTTTATCAATATCTGTGATAAATTACAATAGACTTGCATGCTGTCTTACCCATTCTGGCACTGAAATTTCACTGAAAATGCATTATTTTTCTGGCACTAATTCATAAAAGGTGCCAAGTGGAGACATTAATTATCAGATCACTGAAGAAAAGAAATTGTTAAATTAGGATGGAGATTAGCCTTCTTTTTGAAGGCTTTACTTTGTTATTCACTGCATTGCGTGGGACTCAGACTTCTGTAATATGCACGCATCATTTTCTTGCACGCATCATGCCCCGAGTCCATAGAACAATAATCAGCAACCAGCGCAGATGCAGACTAACAATTCTACCCATGGCAGAGTCACCCTAGAGCTGACACCCAAAATATCTCACAAAATGCTTTCTGCTCTCTCAGCACGAGTTTCTTCTCTGGCCCCATTTCCACAGCATGGTGACTCGCTGCAGCCAGATGAGCGAACACAACTCATCCTGTAACACACTTATCAGATCTCCTCCTCCATGCCACCCAGCTGAGAGCTACAATGATACATCATTTGGGCCAGAAGCCCTGAGGCTGTTTTTACCATCACCATAATCAGAGGTTTTCTATATACCCGCCCAAGGACAAACACATGACTGTTTAAACTCACTTTATAAGATCTGGCTTAAGCAACTGTGGAGCCCACAGCTGGGAAGGCCAATTTTCTGGTCCCTTCACCTGTAGACAGAATGCTGGCCTGTTCTGATTTGGCTGTTTTGGACTTGCCAGACAAGACTGGGTTTCAATTCACAAGCGGCTCACCGCTAGAAAAGCAATCTCAATGCTTTCGAGTCCTTACATTGTATTTTGGATTTGGTTTCATCACCATGAAATGGTTTTATTTTAAAACTGCCATTCATTGTGAGACTATGCAAAGGAGCTTTCGCTATCCGTCAGGCACATTTATCTATGGGCTATTTCATGTAAAAACACACACTCATCGTCAGACATGTTCTGACTCTGAGCGCTGTGAATTTCTCACCTCACTGGTGTGACTGTCAGTACTCAAAAATTGAGATGTCTTAGAGATTGATTTTTCAGAACTTGTTCAGGGAATGTTATGTTTAGTACAGCCCCAGCTAACAAAAATATGTCCTAGGAGTGTTTTACTAATGTTCCCATTATGTTATGATAATGCTATTTCTGAATATTCTCAGTTCAGAATGACTAGCTTTTAAAAATATTTTTCTTGTGTGAACGCAACTTTTCTTATGAATTTCCAACTAAGAAAAAAAAATGTTCAGTGAAGGTTGTAAAAATTGATTTGAGGGGAGAATTTTGGGAACATTATAAAATGACTGAATGAATGTTCCATTAGCGTTACTGGAACAATGTTTGTTTAAAACTTGGAGAGAACTTTGCCAGATTTCCTTAGCAAAAGTTCTGAGAACATTCCCTGCTAGATGGAGTAGTTTTCTAGATGCCTGTTTGACTACAACCATTTATTCTGAAATTAGAATAAATCTAAAATTAACAGTAAATTATTATGATTGGACAACAGAAAGAATTTTAAAACACTCTGATTTGAATATTACAACTCTAGATTCTTTATATTGTATTTCACTTTCTGTCAATCAATTCTGACATCATTCATTTTAATTGTTCTATAAAAACAGTCTCAAACAAACTGATAAATTACAGAGAAACTTCCCAAAGAAAACTCATAGCCCTATTATCTCATGTGTCTCTATAGTGTTTTAAAATGTCTTAAACTGACTTCAAATCTGCCAAGAATATGAACTTACAAGATTCAAATAAAAGCAACCAGCTTTTATAAATCAACTAGCTACACAGAAAAATGCCTAGTATATTTCACAAAGAAACAGCAAGTAACACATTGCATTAAAGGGATAGTTCACCCACAAATTCTGTCATTAATTACTCGCCCTCATGTCGTTCCAAACCCGTAATACCTTCGTTCATCTTTAAAACACAAATTAAGACATTTCTGATGAAATCCAAGAGCTTTCTGACGCTGCAAACGTCTTACAGGTTTGGGAAAACATGAGGGTAATTAATTAATGACAGAATTTCCATTTCTGGGTGAATGTGAAATTTTGAAGTAAAAAGACACAAATAGTATTTTAATATAATCTTTGTTTTCTTTTCAACTTTTACAGTATATAAAAGACCAACCTATGAGCAATAAAATATTTTCTTTTCTTTGGCGCTGTCTCTCAAGATGTTTGGTTTAACGTTTCTAATTCCCATTGATTGCTCTTAAATTCATAATTTAATTTTATTGCTTGATCGATATTCATTTCAACTTTCAGACTGCAAACGAGATATTGAAAACAGCACAGATTGAAGTTTAATCCATTGCAATGCCAATGGTCACGCTTTTTGCACACAGCTCTCAAAGCATCATTATTGTCTTGGAGCATCACTTCATCAGAGGATGAGTGGACAGAGGACACACTGGAATTAGTGTATGGGTATTCTTGGAAAATGTGTGCTTGTATTTTTAGTTTTCTAGTTTCTTCTTTGTGACTGCAATCCTTGACGTAGAAGATAAGTCTTGACGTCCACCCATCCCAATACATAAGACAGTCTTCTCCTGTGTCCTTTCTCTCTCTCTCTCTCTCTCTCTCTCTCTCTCTCATCCCACTCTCGCGCACACACACACACGCACACACTTGTAAAACAGGGGGTTAGGGGTTGGACCACAGGGAGGGGTGTGTCTCTATAAGACGACCGAGCAACAGCATCCTCTTAGGAAACAAACAGAAGCAGGCGATAGGAGAATATAGCCGCCTTCAGTTTCAGCAGATCTGCTCAGGACAGGTGCCTGAACCGCGCACAACTCAGGTAGGCTGACTGAAGGAAGAAACACTTTAAATTCACATCAATTTACTCAGGTCACTTTGCACGAATCTGTTAGCTGATTATTAGTAATTTAGCATTAAACGGATAGTTTACTCATTTACTCATCCTCATGTCCTTCCAAACCTGTAATTAAAATACTTTCTTCTGTGTTATATCTTCATTTGAAAGAAATTCATTCAAGTTTTGAACGACGTGAGGGTGTAACTGAGAATATTTTCATTTTCAAGGTGAACTTTCTTATTAGATATTTAGATATCTTATTAGATATCTAAATAATCTAGATAATCTTATTAGAGTTTAATTTATCAGTAACTATTTTATCCACTTTTATCAGCAATTATTAGTTGACCACATGCAAGAAGTTTTACATTTTTTCCACATAATTAACTGATAAAGCATCAAATTATGTATAAAAATGATGGTTTATGGCTGTTATACATCTTCTGAAATCTATTTATGTGAATGACAGGGACATATTTTTCACTTTGCTCTCATAATTGTGTCATCGATTGATACATAGTGAAATCAATGCATTTCTGTACAGGGCATAATCCAGGCTACTATAGACCCAATTTAATTTTAGGGAGAAATTTACTGTACTTTGGGGTGTTTAATTCAGCTGAGAGGAGTATTGGCAGTATTGTGAAATATTTTTGAAAAGGAGCTGACTTTTGGTGCACAAAATGCCTGGCACCTGCTCCATTGATGGATCATTACCATGCAATTTTCTACTCTTTGGCCAGTGCCTATAAATGTCTTATTTGCTAGAGTTAGTTTGGATTTAGTGCTCAGGTTTCAAAATTAAAGAGAGACACATAATTGTTCGTGGATTTCACATGAGGTCATAATGAATTAGCCTATAAATATCATGGCGCAATTCTGCCTTGGGTAATTCGGAATGTAACTTTCTGATGTTGCACTTTGCTAGATCATTTTATACTTGTTCTATATCACAGAGTGTCACTAAAAGCTTGGTTGGAGCTGAGATTGCAAGAATTGTGGCTATGATCATAAATAAAAAAGTGGTAATACTATTTTTTTTAAAGAAAGAAAGAAAGAAACACTGGCAGACTTAAAAAAAAAAAAGTGTTTTAAAAATGTGATTGCTTCTATGCAAATTTCTATTGATTCCTTTTATGCAAATTCTTAATTGTGTATGTTATATAAGAACATTACATTTAGGTGATTATGTAATAATGATGGCAATTGCTTCAGTTCCTCTTTTAAAAAACTTTTGTAAAGACAAATCCACATGATGATTAATAGAAAATTTTCACAAGTACGATACAAAAAACATTAAGGAGAGTTAGTCAGATTATTCCTTGAAAGGCCCTGAGGTAAATGTATCGGCTCATCCAAAACTCGTGGCACAATTTTAGTCACTGTGAAATTGACTCTATTAGATGTCTTTGCGGTGCTTTAAAATATCCTGATGCACAAAAAGCATAATCATAAAAGCAAAACATATCAGCATAATCACAATTAATGACTGGAAATATTTTTTAAAATATTATAATCCAGCCTTATAATAAAAGATTAAGTGATCTAATATATACCGAGGCACATACTATGAAGTATTTTAAAATAGCATAAATTACCAAAATTCCACATATAAATAAAATATATTTTGTTTTTGGCTTTTTTGTTATATATAGATATGAAAAGTACAGTAGATATGAAGGACATAGGCACTGAATCCTGAAAAAGCCTTGTTTGAAGATGGATGTGCAGTGCAGTGCAGCAGTGTGATGTGGCTCAGATTTATGCTTTCTTTCATAAAAACAGGTGTTCTAAGTAGTTTATCTACCATCTACCAGCTTCCATACTTTTTCTCAGCTATTTCAATGTATCCAGACTAACATGACTGTTTGATACTGGACTACGAAAAGCAATGTTAAACTGCATTGGTGTGAAGGACTGCACTGCAGGAGGAGTTAAGTCCTTAATTATATTTCATCAAGGAGTTTCTCTGCCCTTAAAGTCAGTTTAACAACTGCATTCAATACGGCAGATGAAACAATTACTTTCACATCACAAGCATGAAAACAACCATTTTGATTAGATAATCTATCCTTATGCCATGCACGTCAATGCAAAGCCCGCCCCGATGGCTGTGTTTAAGTGTGGTGAATCCATCCTTCCCAGCTATTGATTATTTAGCATCAAAGAAACAGTTGTGGGCATTGGCCAATTTTGCATTCAATTTGTGGATGCATTTATCTACTATAGAGTTTGCAGGTGTATGTGCCCAAAATTTGTCTTTGACCTTCATGGGCTGCAGCGGCCCTACTGAGACATACAGGTGAAGCAGTCAATCTAGTGATGCACGATCATGATTTTTCATAGCCGATTCCAAAACCGATTTTTTACAAGCAAACTGGCCGATTCCGATACCGATTTCCGATTTTATTTTTTTTTTTATCAAGCAACAAACAAGAAAGAATAAAGGTACACATAAACAAGATGTTTATTTGGTATTTAACAGGCTAAACTGGGTTTTGGCTATTGAAAACAACAACTGTAACCATCTGAAATTAACAGCAGTAACTGCGCAGTAAGTAGGCTACATTCAATACAAACATAGGTAGGCCTACTGACAAAAGCATTTAGCTTTTGTTTTTAAATTGGGTTGAAACTATAAACTGGCCTTAAATGAAAACATTAACTGTAACCATGTAATTTTAAAGGCAACAACTGCATAGTTCCACAATCCAAACACATTCAACACTCCAAACAAAGATGTTACTTAATCAGCATTCAGCATTCAGCATTTGTTTTTGTTTCTAAATTTGGTGTAAAGAAAAAAAGATCTTTACCAGTGAAACTAAATAAAACCAAAGTAGGCTATATAAATAAATGATTCCAAAATGTTAACTACGGCAGGTGCTTTTTAAATCACATTAAGTCGATGTAATTTTAAGGTAAAATAAAAAATATTAATCCTATAGCCTACAGAACTGACGTTTACTTCTGGCTTTTCAAAAGTGCATGAAAAAAAGAAAGAAGCATTTCAGCTTTGTCACACGTTAGTCTGTTTCGTTTCTCATCCAACACGTGAGAAGCTGAGCTGAACAAACGTTCACTGTCTACGCTTGTGCAGGGCACGGACAGGTAACGTTACACTCGCGCAACTTCAGCGAGTGCAGGAAAGCGGCTCTTATTTGTGCGCCAGTACACCAACGGATGTTCGCTTCTTGGTATCTGTGCCTCAGACAGGTAGCTCTGCATTTCCAGTGCTATACGGCTGCCCGTATCCTTAATCACTTCAGATTTTTCTTCCAATATCTCATTGTGCATCGCCAACAGTGAGCTTTCTCTGTGTGGTATTTTTTCTGCTGGCGCCTCTGTGCACACTTCAGGAAAAATCGGACGAAAAAAAAGACAAAAAAACGATTTTTGGCCGCCGGTCAACCGGTGCATCCCTAGGTCAATCTGTGTGTGCCACTGATGTGAGGTTTTAATTGTTTCAGGAGAGATCTCAACAACATTGCTCATATTGGCCAGGAAACCAAATGGATCAAACATTAGAGATCACAATATAACCATTTCTCATCAGATTCTTCTAAAGCCAAATTATATCTACACAGTTATCCACCTTCATTTTGAAGCTCTAGACCAGGGATCCTCAAATCTGGCCCATGAGATCCACTTTCCTGCAGAGTTTAGCTCTAACCCTAATCAAACACACCCGAGCATGCTAATCAATGTCTTCAGGATCATTAGAAATTCACAGGTAGCTGAGTTTGATGAGGGTTGGAGCTAAACTCTGCAGCGCATTGGACCTCCAGGGCAAGATTTGAGGAACCCTGCTCTAGACTTTCACTGTACACCAACAATTGTTTCATTTTTATTTCTCCTAAGGAATTTAAGGAGAAACATAAATTATCCTTAAGTAAAGCCTAACTGAGGCTCACCAATGAATGCTATGTAAGAGCAACATATGAGCAATAAAATGTTCCTCAGGGGTGTTGTTCCATCACTGGTCGTTTCATTGACATGTTTATAGCCAATAATAATGACATGTTTACACATCAACTATTGGATACTAAAGGCTCTTAGGGTTAATAGTGTATTAGTAATAATGGTCATTGATTTCTTCTTTTCAAACTTATCTAATGTGTCATGCTTGAAGGACATTGACATCATTAATCCAAACCAGGTACAGCAGTTAGCGTCATATAGTCTCCACCCTAACGGCCAGCCCATTATGATCATATTCCACTATTTCTTTAGTTTATGGTGGTAGTGTCATAATCCTCTATATGTCATCGGAATTACGTATTTACAGCAGTTTCTCAAAGCTTTCCATCTGTAGTTGCACAATTCTGGTCTAATTAAATACAGCAGTGGATTGCCCGTCTCCGCCACTGAGAACCCCTCTGGTATTTAACTTTGATTATGACGCGTTTGAGAAATGAGCTGTGCAAATCAGCCCCATTTACCTCTGGAGTTTAATTGAGCCATTGAGTGTTTTTATCCAATCGTATTTGGCATACATTAAATATCTCAGGAGACAACACATCTGAAATGATGGACAATATCTCAACAGGAGCAACTGGTGATGGAGACGGGAAATGAAGCAGAACATGGAATTCTTTCCACTTGCTATGTTTACTGGACAATGTCTGTCATTTCTCATCATGATATTTATGAGCAATGACAGAAATGCTTCATTGTACACATTAGAAGACAGTTCACAGGGTCTTATCTCCTTTTATCTAACTGGAATATGGAAAAGAAGCTGACAATGGAAGGTGGATTAAAATATGAAATGTATGGGTGAAATTAACAATTAAATTGTGCTTACACAGCTGATTTTAAGCTGCTCAGAGGAGACTGTGTGTCTGTGTCAGATTCTGCATAAAAGCCATACTAAAATATGCTGCTCTGATCCACCTAGTCCCTAGTGTCTGATGCTGCTTTTCAACTGTAAATGTAGATAAAATGCAGCTGAGTATATATTTAATTTACAGTTACATACTTTTAAACATTTTAATTTTTATTTATCATTTCATCCATCGTTTCATGTTTTTTTTTTTTTTTTTTTTTGGAAACCCACTTCAGAACAAAACAAGGAATAAAATAAGGAATAAAGCAACATTGTAAGAGATGGTCATATTGCAAGATATAGTTTTAATTATGAATTCGACAGTGAGCTATAGAGTCACACTTTGCGTGTAACGAACTGGGGATGCAATTGCAGGCTTTATTAAAAGAGTGTAGTCAGGACAGGCAGGTTAAGACACCAGCAAACAATCACATCCAAGGCACAGGCAAAAGAGTAATCCAACAAGACAGGCAATGGTCAGGGCAGGCAGCAGTCAATCAAAAACAAGGTAACAGTCCAAGGATCAAAACACGAGAAAGGCAAAACTAGGAACATGGAAACTAGGAAACACGGAAGGGCTAAACATTCAATCACCAGCAATGACAGAGGCTGCGTTCCACTCCACTTTTAGACACGCACTCGCAAACTTCCCTAAGCACTTCCCCTCTGGGGAATCCCCGCTGCCATTTTGAAGTGCGTTCCACTTTGTGAAGTGAAGGAGGGAAGTTTATATGGACAGACCCTCGACCCCTCGATTTTGACTGAGGGAGCGAGTCTGCTTCATAAGCACACTTCAGGCCGCTCCATAGACAACAATGCACCACGATTGTGACATCATCACAGATCGTGTTTCATTTATCCCCACCTCAAACAATTCTTTAATATCTAAATGATTTTTTTTTTACATTTATAACAGCCCAAGCATACCTATATAAATATAGAATGTTGCACCAAACAAATTCGTAAGGGGAAAAATGTAAACAATAAACCAACTCTATAGCAGATTCCAAGTAATCAAGGGCTTAGGACGTTCCAGTTCAGCCCATTCCAAGGGTTCTGTCGTAGTGAGCACTAGTGATGTTCGGTTCTTGAACGAATCGTTCTTTTGAGCCGGTTCTCACTAGTTCTCAGGAAGTAACCGGTCGAGCCGGTTCACATATCGAACTGAATCCAACTTTTCCGGGTTGATGACGCAGGACACACAGCCGAAGAAGCACGTCCAGCTCAAAAAGAACCAATTAAGCAGGTTCAACCGACTGTCAAAGTTTGCTGCGGATTACCGAGGACTCAACAAGAACCGAATGAGCCGTGGCGAAGTTTGCCTAGGATTACCGAAAATTTTGATAATTGAGTTGACGATACTGTGCCACGTACTGGAAATATGCTTATTATGACTGTTATTAATTTACATTTTATTAAAACCGGCAAAATCATTTGATGTAAATCAATTTTACAATAGTTTATTGTGCATGCATATTATATTTAAAGTTGCTTAAGCGAAATCAAGGAGTTTATAAGACTGGTTTATTCATTCTTTATACTGTAGACATGTAGAACATATCCGTGTCTGTAATGTGTGCTGTAGGTGCGAAACTTTTGGGAATCTTGTCCAAGTTGTAGGCTAGTCAATATTGGTCAGTCAGTCATATCTGACATAAAGGATCCGCGAATGAAACTGTGACCAGAAACACCATTAACTTGACTTATGGCAATAATCAGCAATATGCTTTCACACAAATAACTTTATTTTTTGAATGTTTCAATATTTGTTGACACAAATGACTTATTAGAATTTTTGTTAGTTGTTAGAAAATAAATGTGTAGAGATGTTATTGCTTGATGACGTCAGGAACCGATGAAGGACTCAACAAGAACCGAATGAGCCGTGGCGAAGTTTGCCTAGGATTACCGAAAATTTTGATAATTGAGTTGACGATACTGTGCCACGTACTGGAAATATGCTTATTATGACTGTTATTAATTTACATTTTATTAAAACCGGCAAAATCATTTGATGTAAATCAATTTTACAATAGTTTATTGTGCATGCATATTATATTTAAAGTTGCTTAAGCGAAATCAAGGAGTTTATAAGACTGGTTTATTCATTCTTTATACTGTAGACATGTAGAACATATCCGTGTCTGTAATGTGTGCTGTAGGTGCGAAACTTTTGGGAATCTTGTCCAAGTTGTAGGCTAGTCAATATTGGTCAGTCAGTCATATCTGACATAAAGGATCCGCGAATGAAACTGTGACCAGAAACACCATTAACTTGACTTATGGCAATAATCAGCAATATGCTTTCACACAAATAACTTTATTTTTTGAATGTTTCAATATTTGTTGACACAAATGACTTATTAGAATTTTTGTTAGTTGTTAGAAAATAAATGTGTAGAGATGTTATTGCTTGATGACGTCAGGAACCGATGAATCGACTTTTTGAACCGGTTCAATGAGCCGATCTGTCTGAAAAGAGCCGGTTCGCAGAAATGAATCGGACTTTGCATCACTAGTGGGCACTCATGCAATGTAATCAATGATGTACATCCGAGTAGTGCTGGACGGTATACCGGTTCATACTGAATACCAGTGTTTATTTTTGTTATGATATGAATTTTTAAAATACCACAATACACCAGTATTATACAACATTAACAACACTTAAACAACTTTCGGAACATGACACTGTTTGAAAGGGGTCCCTTTTCACTGTTGCACTGTGGTGAGGGAACAGCTGTATGTGTTACTACGCGTGAAAGTTCCGAAACTAAAGCTGTAGAACTAATAGAACGTGATGACACAGAAGAACTCATCCACAATATCCACATTGACTGCCACAAATATCCACCGCCCCTTGCCATCAGCTCCAGCATCTCACACACACGAGCGCCACTTTAGCATTAGATTTAACAACTTTCAGACCCTTTTAGCAGCTTTTTTCCATGGAATAATCAAAACACGAGAAAGGCAAAACTAGGAACATGGAAACTAGGAAACACGGAAGGGCTAAACATTCAATCACCAGCAATGACAGAGGCTGCGTTCCACTCCACTTTTAGACACGCACTCGCAAACTTCCCTAAGCACTTCCCCTCTGGGGAATCCCCGCTGCCATTTTGAAGTGCGTTCCACTTTGTGAAGTGAAGGAGGGAAGTTTATATGGACAGACCCTCGACCCCTCGATTTTGACTGAGGGAGCGAGTCTGCTTCATAAGCACACTTCAGGCCGCTCCATAGACAACAATGCACCACGATTGTGACATCATCACAGATCGTGTTTCATTTATCCCCACCTCAAACAATTCTTTAATATCTAAATGATTTTTTTTTACATTTATAACAGCCCAAGCATACCTATATAAATATAGAATGTTGCACCAAACAAATTCGTAAGGGGAAAAATGTAAACAATAAACCAACTCTATAGCAGATTCCAAGTAATCAAGGGCTTAGGACGTTCCAGTTCAGCCCATTCCAAGGGTTCTGTCGTAGTGAGCACTAGTGATGTTCGGTTCTTGAACGAATCGTTCTTTTGAGCCGGTTCTCACTAGTTCTCAGGAAGTAACCGGTCGAGCCGGTTCACATATCGAACTGAATCCAACTTTTCCGGGTTGATGACGCAGGACACACAGCCGAAGAAGCACGTCCAGCTCAAAAAGAACCAATTAAGCAGGTTCAACCGACTGTCAAAGTTTGCTGCGGATTACCGAGGACTCAACAAGAACCGAATGAGCCGTGGCGAAGTTTGCCTAGGATTACCGAAAATTTTGATAATTGAGTTGACGATACTGTGCCACGTACTGGAAATATGCTTATTATGACTGTTATTAATTTACATTTTATTAAAACCGGCAAAATCATTTGATGTAAATCAATTTTACAATAGTTTATTGTGCATGCATATTATATTTAAAGTTGCTTAAGCGAAATCAAGGAGTTTATAAGACTGGTTTATTCATTCTTTATACTGTAGACATGTAGAACATATCCGTGTCTGTAATGTGTGCTGTAGGTGCGAAACTTTTGGGAATCTTGTCCAAGTAGTCAATATGTCAATATTGGTCAGTCAGTCATATCTGACATAAAGGATCCGCGAATGAAACTGTGACCAGAAACACCATCTTATGGCAATATGGCAATAATCAGCAATATGCTTTCACACAAATAACTTTATTTTTTGAATGTTTCAATATTTGTTGACACAAATGACTTATTAGAATTTTTGTTAGTTGTTAGAAAATAAATGTGTAGAGATGTTATTGCTTGATGACGTCAGGAACCGATGAATCGACTTTTTGAACCGGTTCAATGAGCCGATCTGTCTGAAAAGAGCCGGTTCGCAGAAATGAATCGGACTTTGCATCACTAGTGGGCACTCATGCAATGTAATCAATGATGTACATCCGAGTAGTGCTGGACGGTATACCGGTTCATACTGAATACCAGTGTTTATTTTTGTTATGATATGAATTTTTAAAATACCACAATACACCAGTATTATACAACATTAACAACACTTAAACAACTTTCGGAACATGACACTGTTTGAAAGGGGTCCCTTTTCACTGTTGCACTGTGGTGAGGGAACAGCTGTATGTGTTACTACGCGTGAAAGTTCCGAAACTAAAGCTGTAGAACTAATAGAACGTGATGACACAGAAGAACTCATCCACAATATCCACATTGACTGCCACAAATATCCACCGCCCCTTGCCATCAGCTCCAGCATCTCACACACACGAGCGCCACTTTAGCATTAGATTTAACAACTTTCAGACCCTTTTAGCAGCTTTTTTCCATGGAATATTCATACTGACAAACCTAGCGACTCTTTTGGATAAACCTTAGCTATGGTTCAGTTGGAAGATTTCGCCAGTGCTGTCCCGCGAGCGCGAGGTCTGACTTTCCCGGAGAAGTGTCACCTCTCTCAGCGTCTGTTCTGTGCAGTGAGCGGCAGAGAAGCAGCGCTTCCTAGCACCTGTCGCTTACTGATTGTTTGGAATTATAAATATGAGCGTAGTTCGTCTGTTAATATCACATGCACTTTTTAGTTTGTTACTCAGACGCAGGCAGTGCGCTGCATGAGACAAAAAGTAATATAGCCAAAACAACCACATAGCCGCTCTTTAGTGTAGATACATGTTGATTTTATCAGACGATGCCGCGATTATAAATGAGAGTGACTCCTGGTTAACATGTATTAAAAGGGGTCGTGTTTAGTCACTATTTAGTGTGGTATTTTTTGATAATATTCACTCATCATGACAGTAAAATAGGGCATTCTAAGTCTATATACTGCAGTATTTCCTCTCTCAATCAGTAGAAAATATGGTCATGACAACAACATCATGTACCGTGAAATCTGTATAATTTTGAAAAATACCGTGACATAAATATTGGGTCATACCGCCCAGCACTACATTCGAGTAAACGAGACGAAGTGCAGTTTGCGAGTGAAGGGCATAAAAAAAATTAACTGAACGCAGCCAGAGAGTGTGTGCGCTATTCTTATAGTCCTACTAATGTGAGATAGCTGTGAACTGATGATGAAATCTGATGAGAGACAGGTGATGCACTTGATAAGTCCGGGTAAAGGACTATGGGAAATGGAGTCCTGAGTGAATGGCAAGGTACAGAATGGAGTGCCCTCTAGAGGAGCTCATGGGCACTCCAGCTGGAGATTGTGACAGTGCGATATAAAGTCGCAAAAATAGTTGCAATTGTAAGATATAAAAATATCACTGGGAGAGTAATAAATATTTAAAAAATAAAATTGCAATGGAACATGAATTCACAATTAAGATAAATATTTGCAATTGTGAAAAAACACATTGTGCAATATATTGTAATGTAAAATGATATTGTGAGATATAAAGTCTGAACTGTGAAATAAATCACGATTATGAAAAATGAAGTCACTATTAAAAGAGAGTTGCAACTGTCAGATATAGTTGCATTTGTCAGATATAAAGTCACCTTTCTATTTATTTTTTTACACAGACAGAAACAGGCTTCCATTTTTCAATAATTTCATATTTAAAATATTAATTTTATTTATACAATTGTAATTTCTGAGTAATTTATTTGCATTTATGCCGCCTCTGTGCGTCATTAAACAGTTTGTGTAAATAAATCTTAAACTATGTCACAAATCACTAAACGCACTGCTACTGTAGGAAAGATATGAAGCAATGATATTCTGTAAATAGAGCACTTAGTCTTTCATTTTCAAAACAGAAAAGCTTTCTTATGATATAAAACGCACAGTTTCTCAAAGTGCACCAATTTCCTCCTACTTAGTCAATGAGAGATTGTTCTTTCCTTTGAGTATATGAGATAATTCCAAAGGTCACAAGTTAAATCACTATGTCTATCTTGGTTAAGTCTTTTTTATTACATAATTGAGTTAGTTAATTAAATCTTGAAGGCCTGTCAAGCTCTGCATCCCACATGTATGTATGGTTCTGTACAAACCACAGTGAGATTAAGAACTTCTGGGGCACCTGAGGTGCACAGAAAACGTGTACTGTAATCTAAATTTAAATGAGAAACTTCAACCAGAAAAATAGCTGCTGAAAAGGAAAAACTATAGTGGTAACAAACAATCCCCACTTGAAATATCACCTCTAAAAATGCACCCTGGCCTGAATCCATTCAGGTTCGACATCTTGTAGTTCCTGAGAAAAAATAGATAAATAAATAAATTAACTAAAGGGAGTGACAAAAATCAATATCCAGTTCTTTCCCCCCTGCATAAAGTTGTATGTAATTCACTCACACACTTATAATTATGTGTCTTTCCTTGTCTGTTACTCGTACAGTGACTGAATTCAATAAAACTCACTCGAGGGGTGCCTATCGATTCTCCGTGACTTACACCTTTGCTTTTGTTCCTGGTGACACCTTCAGTACAAGTGTAATGCAGGTGAAATTGATTTATCTTGAAGTTGCTTTTGAAGCAACTAAACAACTGATGGTTTGGTGGGCAGCATGTTATCGGCCACCCATCAATGCTGAAACAAACATTCATTGGTGCTTTATTTGCTTGACAAGGCAGCTGCGGAATTAGGTTATTTTTCTTAAAGCTTTGGCATAAAAAGGACTGAAGCGCTTTATAATCCTTTCTATTGTTTGGACTAATGTGGTGACTAAGACTGCTTAACCAGTGTGCATCACAGCAGCTCAAATCCTCCTCCTCTTCTCCATTCTACTCCCATTACGCCACAAGCACTAATTCTATCTTAAATTACTACAGATGATGAGATTTGCTAATGAAGTACTGGCTAAGTCGGTCTCAAATACATTCAAAAAGTACCTTTAAATATGATTAATTAGATGCATTTTTTGACTAAATCTAGCTTAGTTTATGTGAGGGATAATGTACATACAGACATTATTGCAAAATAATCTCACCCAGAAGGAATTTATTTTTCAATAATGACCTTCTGAATGTACATTACACTGCTCATTACATGGCTACTTGCCAAATAAACAAATAAAAGAACATTAAATAATGAATTGAGTTGAAACTCTGTTATTAAATGAATTTATCTTAGATTAGCTTAAAGCTTCTGCAAAGAAAAACAGCCCATTACATCATAGAAAACAAGTCACCCAGCAACCACCCCAACACTGAAAATAAAAAAAATATTTATAATAAATTATAATTAATCTGCTATCATTCTTTTTCTAGGTATAACATATTTTGCTCTATTTTAAGTTATCTCAATCAGTGAGCATAATGATGTACAACATTGAAGTAAACAAGGTCATTTACAGTTGGTTATTTTTAAATGTATTAGATTTGAGTCACTAAGACGGCTACTGATGTTGCAATTGATTAATCAGAAGAATGCCAGAAATGCTTTGTTATTATTAATATGTTGAACTAACATATACACATACTGTTGTGGTAAGATTTACTTCCAGGAATTGTAACCTATTTTCTCTCTCACACCATCATCTCTGTCTCTACCCTCTCTACAGACTACACTTCAGCCGTTAACACACTGCGTGATGAAGACTCCACTGTGGACACTACTGTTGCTTGGACTGTGTAACCCAGCATGGTGTGACTGCCAGAAGGATTGCCTCTTCTGCAGCCAAAAACTGCCTAATGAATATGCCTTCAACAACTTGGTAATTCCCTACAGTGTCAATCACTTCACGTAGGAAAGAATATCACAAATGAGATCTCTTACTATCTCTTCTATACAGCAGTGAGTTTAAATGGAGTGCAACTGGAAACTTTTGCGTAGCCTCTCCCAATTTTTTTTCTCCCCTGAAAAAAACACCCCAATAATCTCTCACGTCTTGTCTAGAGTTTCTGAAGAGATCCCAACAACATCACAGATTGTGATCAGATTGTGCCAACGATCAGAGATTTAACATGAGCTCAAATATTTTTATTAAATTTTCAAACAGAATATACTGGTTATGCCCACCATATTAATTGTATAGCTTTATGTTCTTATATACATCAATAACTATATCATTTCAGTTTTTTCTTTCAAAGGAGAAACGTACAAAGTTGATAAAGTCACAGGCAAGCGGGATGGGCGATACCAATTATTTTGTTTTTGATACGATACCGATATTTTTCAAGGCAGCATCGTCGATATTGATACCGATTCGATACTTCTGAACTAAACTTTTAAATTATGAAATGTATTAAATTATTAAATTACTAAGAGTAAAATGGGTAATGATAAGCACTTAATTTTATGTTTAAAACGCATTTTAACATTCAATACGCCTTAATTGTAACTTATTAGGTTATATTTTTGTTTACACATGGTTCAAATATGTTTTTTTGTTTACACATTTTTCAAATCTATACATACTACAGTTGAACAACGGCCACTTTAGTAAAACCATGGTTCATTTTAATTAGGGACTGCCAGTGACCGGCTGTTGCATGCATAAAATGCATCCTTTTTATTCTGACAGTGTATGATTTCTATTAACATTACAGAATAGAACATGATCAATATTATCTTTCAATGTTCAATTTAAATAACTGTAATTGCACAAACTATGCAGGCTACAATTTCAGTTGGTTTATTGTGAAATAACTCTGTCCTTCTGTCCTCTGATAAGCATTGTTCAGGGCTGCCGTTCCCAAAAGCTTTAATGCTTTCTTATGATACTTTTGGGAAACGCAGCCCCGTTTGAATGTACTGTCAGAAGTGAGTGAACGCTCTCTGATTGATTAGTTCTGTCCTGCAACATTTGTGTGTGTTCAGATGAGCAGGAAATTAGCTCTATCCTACACAATTACTGGCTAACAAAGGTTGTTCGTCCAGTTCAATGCATATTGTACGCATTTTTTTTTTTAATTAACAAAATCACTGGTAAATAAAACACACCTTAATATCGATATTTTCTGTTTGAGTATCGATACTTTGGATCGATACGCCCATCCCTAAGCAGCACTTTCATTTTCCTCAGAAAATGTACAAGTCTAGTTTTATGTTACTCTGCGCAGATGTTCTACAGCTTCCTGAATTTTATTTCATTTTCTGTACTGCCCAAGACCTATGGCCTCAGATGTATCGAATTTCCCTGAGACACGCCATTAGTTGACATAATCTATCGATATTTTCCGTTTGAGTATCGATACTTTCGATACTCGCGTCAGTATCGATATATCGATACTTTGGATCGATACGCCCATCCCTAAGCAGCACTTTCATTTTCCTCAGAAAATGTACAAGTCTAGTTTTATGTTACTCTGCGCAGATGTTCTACAGCTTCCTGAATTTTATTTCATTTTCTGTACTGCCCAAGACCTATGGCCTCAAATGTATCGAATTTCCCTGAGACACGCCATTAGTTGACATAATGATAATGATCATAACAGTGGAATGTGGTTGTGCTCTGCAGCTGATTATAGCTCCGAGGAGGACGACATGCTCTCTGATTCATGTCAATAACACGCATTTGAGGGAGAAGAAGTGCTAATTTGGTTAAAGATGGCCCTTTGACTCAAAACAGCTGGGGTTATTCAGTTATCTTGTTGTGTAATTAAGTAGAAACACAATAACATAATTCGGCAAGGCTGCTTACGGAAACTGATGGGCCTGAGTAGCCCTCCATAGCGCAGACTCTACCTGAGGTGTTCTGATCATTTTCCAGCATGAATGAACAGATATATTATCTTCTGATAACTAACCAACTCCCTCGAAACTAAACTTTTCATTTAAAAGGGTTCATTTATTCCACCGGATAACAACTCGCGCTCCTTCCATTTTAAGGCGCGATGGTCATGAAGTTCACGGAAGTAACGTTAAGCCTATGGGCAAAACTTCCGGTTGATTAGTTGATTATTCATTGTTCCAAACCGCGATTAAAAGTGTGATATTGCTTTCATACAGTTAAATAAACCGTTAAAAATAATGTAATATTGGGTAACTTACATTTTACATACACTATTTCCAGTTACAGTTAGTTTTCTTCCTCCAAAGAAAATAATTCCACAGAACACGAAGCCAAACAAGATCGACCGTTTCCATTACCTGTGTTTCCTTATTGAACGAATCAGTGTTATGAATGAATCGAGTCGATGATTCAACGATTCACTTGTAACGTGCAAAACGAGTCCTTCAAAAAGTCTGGCAATACGCTTGGCCAATTAAAGTCACAAAACTGCCATATTGTTAAAATTAATGTTACTGCTGCATAATTACTTACTAAATCAATTTTACCTCAGTAATGTACCATATTTCTTATTGAGACAAAAAGGGGTGACTTAATTTAATCAATCAGTAGGCCTAGCCTGTAATGTCATTAAAACCAAAAAGTGTTTAAAAAAAACAACAACTAAGTGGTTGCAGGGAGATGTTGAAAATTATTTTATGGACAAAAAAAATGTGTGAATTATATTTTTTAAGAGATTTGTAGACAAGAATTTGTAGTAAGAAAATAAATAGGGACAATTCTGATGTCATATAGCTTACTTTGCTATACATTGCTAAAACCAGCCTAATCTGGTCTGTTGACTGGTTTTACAAGGGTTTGGGGAACTTTTCAACAAGTTAGACTGGCAAAACAGCTGCCTGACCAGCTAAAACTATCTGAACACCCGTTTGCCTTAGCAGAGAAACCAGCTTAAAGGGGTCATATGATGCGATTTCAAGTTTTCCTTTCTCTTTGGAGTGTTACAAGCTGATTGTGCATAGATAAGATCCCGGAAGTTGCAAAGACTAAAGTCTCAAAACCAAAGAGATATTCTTTATCAAAGTTAAGACTCTGCCACGCCCCCTAAAACGGCTCGTTCTAACACGCCCCCACATATCTACCTCACTATGTGGAAATATTTGCATAATGCCGCCCAAATGTTCATGCAAAGAAAGAAGGCGTGGTTTCAGTAACCGCAGTTAGTGTTGAAGCAGCCATGTCAGGGAGACGCTGTGTGTTTCTAGGCAAAAGCAAAAGCACTTTATGTGGCCTTCCGGAAGTAGATGCATTTAGGAATCTTTAAGATTACTTACAACAGAACAGCAATGCATTTTATGGACGACCGTTTCTTGAACCTAGGAGAGGAGGTAATTCTGACTTTGCTATGACAATCTGGCGCTTCTGAATCAGCTACTGTTTTGTTATTAGTTTAAGTATTTGCTATTGACTGTTCAAATGCGGAGTTTTGCGCATGGTGTGTGTGTGTGCGTGCGTGTGTGTGTGAGAGAGAGAGAGCGACATCACAGTGGAGTTAGGGCTGGACAATATGGCTTAAATTTATATCACGATATATTTATTAATTTCGGTCGATACGATATAATTCCGATATCGATGTGAACACTTATTTAAAAAAAGCCTCGTAAAAACTGCCAAGAACGCTCACAACAGATGTCTGTGCATACAAACTTATGAAAAATTAATTTGACAAGTCTTGACACCTCATATAAAACCATATAATATTTTAGGGAGAGAAAAAAACAGCACAAATAAATGAATGTTCACCTTTTATTTGTATTTAGCTTTCATACAAACAAGAAATGTGAAATCACTGTCAAATAATCATCTCAGACTCACCTAATTAATATTAATATCTTTAACTTCAAACTATAAGCTAACATACACTACCAGTCAAAAGTTTTTGAACAGTAAGATTTTTAATGTTTTTTAAAGAATTCTCTTCTGCTCACCAAGCCTGCATTTATTTGATCGAAAGTACAGCAAAAACAGTAACATTTTGAAATATTTTTACTATTTAAAATAACTGTTTTCTATTTTA
>NW_015505233.1:876380-877064 GCF_001515645.1 Sinocyclocheilus grahami | reverse complement strand
TCGATACGATATAATTCCGATATCGATATGAACACTTATTTAAAAAAAGCCTCGTAAAAACTGCCAAGAACGCTCACAACAGATGTCTGTGCATACAAACTTATGAAAAATTAATTTGACAAGTCTTGACACCTCATATAAAACCATATAATATTTTAGGGAGAGAAAAAAACAGCACAAATAAATGAATGTTCACCTTTTATTTGTATTTAGCTTTCATACAAACAAGAAATGTGAAATCACTGTCAAATAATCATCTCAGACTCACCTAATTAATATTAATATCTTTAACTTCAAACTATAAGCTAACATACACTACCAGTCAAAAGTTTTTGAACAGTAAGATTTTTAATGTTTTTTAAAGAATTCTCTTCTGCTCACCAAGCCTGCATTTATTTGATCGAAAGTACAGCAAAAACAGTAACATTTTGAAATATTTTTACTATTTAAAATAACTGTTTTCTATTTTAAAATGCATTTCATTCCTGTGATTTCAAAGTTCAACTTTTTAGCATCATTACTCCAGTCACGTGATCTTTCATAAATCATTCTAATATTCTGATTTGCTGCTCAAAAATCATTTATTATGATGCTGAAAACAGCGGAGTAGAATTTTTTCAGGTTTCTTTGATGAATAGAAAGTTCAGAAGAACAGCACTTATTTGAAATAGAAATCTTTTGTAA
>NW_015505233.1:841922-876341 GCF_001515645.1 Sinocyclocheilus grahami | reverse complement strand
AAAAATTCTTAAACTGTTTTAAATATTCATAATTAGCAAATCGGCATATTACAATGTTTTCTGGATCATGTGACACTGAAGACTGGAGTAATGATGCTGAAAATTCAGCTTTGATCACAGGAATAAATTACATTTTAAAATATATTCAAATAGAAATCAGTTATTTTAAATAGTAAAAATATTTTCAAATGTTACTGTTTTTGCTGTACTTTGGATCAAATAAACGCAGGCTTGGTGAGCAGAAGAGGATTCTAACAACAACAAAAAAACATTAAAAATCTTAATGTCCAAAAACTTTGACTGGTAGTGTAGGCTGATTATTCTTATAGATTGAAACAAATGTGCTTTAGCCAGAAAAAAAGTGTATGAAAGGTGCACTGAGTTTCTGCAGAAAAATAAATAAAGAGCTACAACAAAAACATGTTGCTGAAGACGGCTTTTAAAAATGCAAACTGCTTGTCTGCCGGCAGGAGGCGCTGTGAGAGCGGCGGAACTAGCGGGTGCTCCAGTAACGGCTGTAATCAAATCAGCTCCGCTCATAAACGCTACTTTATCAGATAAAATGAAAATGCCATGGAAGCTTTTCTGAAGGTTCCCTTCAGAGATGCATTCATATAAAACACCTGCGCCCTGTTTTGATTTTGAAACGTGCAGTGCTCATGTTTATTCAACGAAGTCAAACGGCACAAATAAATCAATGTATGGGAAACACTGGTAATGTATATCGAAATATCGGAAATGAGTTTAAAAATCATATCACCGTTATTGAAAAAAATTATATCGCGATACATATTGATATTGAATTATTGTCCAGCCCTAAGTGGAGTCAGCTGTCTTAACCGTGGCTTGTGTACTGCAAACACATACCAGCTTCATCACTGTGTCTGTCACGCGACTCTGTTCCCCTTTCGGGCTCTGTCTTTACATTTATTTTGAAAGATGAAGCTCGCAATTATAGTAAGGGGCGTTACATTTCCAACGAGAGCTTGCGGTGTTCGGCCAATCACAATGCACTGGGTCAGCTGGCCAATCAGAGCAGACTGCGCGTGTTGGAAGGCGGGACTTTGTAGAAAACGAAGCGTTTGAGAGAGGCGGGGCATAGAGAACCTACAATAATGTACAGTATTTGAAAAATAATGTTTTTTTTTTTACATTAAAGCATGTCAACATATTCTGTTACACCAAATACACCAAATAATGATCTTTAAAAAAGCATCATATGACCCCTTTAAAGCAGCTATGGCCAGATGAGTTATAAATGACTGTTGAAAATAAAGTTGCCTACAAGACAGGTGCACCTTTATGGTTCTATAAGTGTGGCTGTATTAAAGCATAATGATGTTGACAGTGTAATGTGTTTGTGTGTGTCTTTGTTCAGGTGTGTCTGGTGGAGTGTCAAGGTAAACTTTCTCCAGGCGACACCTGGGAGATGTGTCGCAGGACCATTGGGGAGCAAAACCCAAAAGCCTTGCTATCGGTGCGCAATGGCATGCTGAAAAGAGCAGAAGAGGAAGCGGACACCCTTCTGCCTATGGACCAGGATGATGGCCGGTATTCTGAAACCCTCCAGAGGTTTGACCACATGACACGAGCCTTGGGAACGGATGATCAGGACCAAGATATGCAGCTCAGTAAAAAATACAAGTTCCTGCAAGCACAGTCAGCCCAAGAATCTGAGGAAGAGCGAGATGGAGATAACGAGATAGAAGGCGATGAGGAAGAGGCTACCGTCCACCTAATCAAACGCTTTGGAGGCTTCCTCAAAAACAAGTATGGCTACAGGAAGTTCATAGATCCTGGAAGGTCTTTGCAAAAGAGATATGGGGGGTTCATAGGCGTCCGCAAATCTGCCCGTAAGTGGAACAACCAGAAGCGTTTTAGTGAGTTCCTCAAGCAGTATTTGGGCATGAGTACTCGAGCTAGCGAGTTTAATAGTATGTCTACTGATGTCACCCAACAGAATGAGTAAGCTTTGTCCTTTGAAGCGAATAAACTTACCCAGCAAACCATTCGTTAAGCTCATTCGAAAGATATCATGCACCATTCTCCTCAAACACAAAAAGCTCTCATGGTGCCACAGGGTTAGATGTGGATTTACTCACTGACTGAAGCATCTAATCTGTGTCAAAGAAAGCTTACATATATTGGCTTGAAGTTCGAAGAAAACTCTTCAGATTCAATTTGAGACATCTATACATTTGCATTATTGTATATTATGGCCCCTGTAGTTTAGTTCATTGTGCAAAGACCATTTTGAAAACGTTACCGGTTCCAAATTCATCTCCTTTTCGACACTGCCACCTATTGGCCAATGAGAGTTCCCATAATGAAATCTCCATGAAAATGCTTGAAATTGAGGTGAAATATCATATAGAGAGGTAATTACTTGGCAAAATAGAATTATTAAAGTAATAGTACACCAAAAATGAAACATTTGTCATAACTCACGCTCATTTTCAGCTCCAAATGGAAGATAAATAAGCATTACAGTCTAATGAAAGCATGAGAAACAGACAAAAATGTAGGTTTTTAATTTGAATCTTAACCTGTGCCGTGAACCTAATTCTTGCTTCCAAATCTCGTATGCATGCATTAAAACCTGCTACACTGTAATTCTGTCATGTGTCATGCGCTAACCAATTATGTTTTGGAAGCAGTAACAATCTCAAATCTATTATATGGCTTTAGAAGACTTGGAATACAGTGCACAAGTCACATAGACTATTCTTTATGCCCCTTTTTGGAGCATAATGGGCCATAATTCCCAATCTTCTAACGGTGAATGGAAAATACAACCCAATCTCACAGGAAAACATAATTTTATCAAGTGGCAATTTTGTACACAGTAAATGTACATTTCTTAAGAAACAATAAGCATGAAGATCCACCCCTAAACATAACCATCACTGGAGCGTAAGCAGATTGTGCAAAAACGTATGAATGAGATTGTACAAATTCATACAAATTAGCCACCAATTCACCAAAACCTATTTATTGTCATGAGATGATGTTAGGAAAAGATTAGCTTTAACAATCTGCTTAATATCTCCTGTTGTTTTAAGGATGAAATAAAAAAAATGGAGTCAGAATGATATGGGCAAGAATAATTGATAGAATTTGCATTTTTGGGTGAACTGTTCCTTCCTTTAAGGGGATTAAGGAAAGCTAATCTGTTTACTGTCTCTCCCAAAAAATAAATAAAGCCAGATTTTGCATAAACCATTCCAGCAAAGACTCATCACTGTAATATGCCTATACAAACATAACAAATTCTGTCACGCACATGCACACAGAGTTTGCATCCTCATCTAACAGTGGGAAACCAAAAGCTTTAATTTTATTTTTTTGAAACTGACCAAGTTGATTTGTATTTGTGCAGATGAAATGATGTATTTATGCAAACATTGCCGAGTCATGCTTTTCCCTTTATTCTAATGATAAAAATCATGATGTTGACTAAATGAACTGTACATAGTAACTGAACTATGTCAATAAAATAGTTTACTATTTTCTGTGGCTCGTCATGCAGCAAATGATTGTGTCCTGAAGTATTTTGTTCATCATTTGTTCATTTGGATTTCAAACTTGTAATATTTCCCACCAGTTCCTCTTACTGCGTACTGAAAGCACTCCACCTTGTCATCCTCAAAACGACAAATATTAAAATGTAACACTTTACGGTCGTACTTGTTTGCACAAAAGTTTATAAAAAAAAAAAAAAGGCTTGAAGCAACATAAGTTTCATGAAAAGAAATTATAGTTTTATCTTGAACAGATCTTGACTTTTCATAAAAGAAAATACTTTGGAAGTACTTTACAAAAATGTACAAAAAGATTGTTTTCCATGAGGCTCATCGAGTGTCTCTCAGACTAGGATGTCCTTAAACAGCTATGGCCATGACTGTCGGAAATGCGTAAAGATTTACAGAGATCTTCAGGGTAAGGTACATTCAGATTTATGTTGTTAAAGCATCATGCTTTACAAAAGATGTTGAGCTACACATAAAAAAATATGAAGAAATAGAAGTGTTCTACAAAGTAAGAAAATATTTGGACCCAATATTAAGAGTATGAACCAATCAAACAGTTGGTTACAAGTTTCTCATTAATGGTCAACAGATTCATTTCACATTATTTTGTAGAGATGTACATGATGTATTATCTTGCTGAGATACTCTTTGGCAAGAACACAATCAAATACACAGTATGGGGCAAAAGCACAAAAGTAAACGAATAACAGTATCAGATCATGCATGTTTACACAGATAATTCCTTAATATTGATGTGACAGAAAAGTGAATCATCTCATTCCACAGAAGTATAACCTGTGACACAGAAATACACTGATAATGACATTACATAAGATTGAACACATCGCAGATATCAAAATCGTACTACAAAATCCTTTTTTCTTCCTTTTCAAAAGTTTGTTTTACAAAATTTCGCACTGGAAATCGAAGAAAAAAAAACTGCATCTAAGCAGGTAAACATGGCATAAATGAACATAAACGTTATATGTTATTAAAACATTTATTCCGCTTTCTTGTTTATCTACAATTAACCATAAGCTGCCAATTATGCCCCTGAAAGCAATGGACCACGGTAAAGACCCCTGTCTCATATTAGCAATTCAGTTGGAATAAGTAAACTTTCCATCCATGTCTGATGACGACAATGTTTACACCACATTAAACAAAAAGTATATGGCTGCTTGCTGCTTGTAAAAGAATGTCAGACTTCATCAGTTCTTGATTTAAGATGTGGGAAGACTGCAGGAGTTTGTGGGGCAGAGGCTGTCCTTTTTGCTTTATCATTCTTCCAGCACAAACATGGTTCCTTAGCACATTTAAAAAAACACGTAATCGCGATAAAAAGTAGAAAAAGTCACAAAGGTGCTCTTTTGGTTTCTTCCAACCATAGTTCCAGGTAAGACCTCTCTGTAAGTGTAAGGTCCAGGTAAGACCTCTCTGTCTCTGTAAGGTTAGTGTTCTGTTTCCAGCAATCTAAAGAAGGATTCAGTCGAGGAATCTCTGACAGGCCTTTTTCCAGCGGCAGGCGGTGCACCACTGGTCTCGGTGTTCAATGCCGTATACCTTTCGGCATTTCTTGGCTTCGCCCCGAATCCTCCTATTAATATGATAGAAATTCAGTGTTAAATTTGACATCTAATTTCAATACAAAACAATAAAAATAGCAACTGACAACATTTTAAAGGTGGACTATGTATTTCACACTACTGTTCATAAGTTTGGCGCAGGTTTGATTTAAAAAAAAACAAAATTATTACTTTTATTCAGCAAGGATGCATTATATTTCATCACAATTGTCAGTGAAGACTTAAGATTGTTACAAATTTATTTTCAAAAATAAGTTCTTCTGAACTTTCTATTCCTGAAAACAAAAGGCAGGCGGTGCACCACTGGTCTCGGTGTTCAATGCCGTATACCTTTCGGCATTTCTTGGCTTCGCCCCGAATCCTCCTATTAATATGATAGAAATTCAGTGTTAAATTTGACATCTAATTTCAATACAAAACAATAAAAATAGCAACTGACAACATTTTAAAGGTGGACTATGTATTTCACACTACTGTTCATAAGTTTGGCGCAGGTTTGATTTAAAAAAAAACTAAATGATTACTTTTATTCAGCAAGGATGCATTATATTTCATCACAATTGTCAGTGAAGACTTAAGATTGTTACAAATTTATTTTCAAAAATAAGTTCTTTTGAACTTTCTATTCCTGAAAACAAAAGTATCACAGTTTCCATAGAAATATTAAGCAGCACAACTGTTTTCAACATTAGCCCCATTCGGACAGTAATTGTTTCTCATGGGGACGTAAGGTATTTTCAACATTTTTAGGGGCCAGTCAGTGGTTTTATTGCCATCCGAATCCAGAAAGTCTGTGTTTTTCCTCCTACCACCCATGTAAAAAAAACTTCCTGCCTGAACTGGACTAGAATTAATCCATCAGAATTTAAATGTACTGTGTACAAGTTTTGTATTTTGTAGTTTTATATTTATTACTATGATGTTATTACTTTTTTTTTTTCCCCCTGCCCACCCAATCTTGGTTACGTCAACAAAAAAGTCATTACAGGTGGAGAAATGTACTACGTTTTGATGGGAAAATTATGAAAACTAATTTTTTTCTTTAGAATATTTAGTAGTCATCAGTTGTGCATAATAATGCCAATCATTTTCTGATTTCAAGCTCAAGTTTTTTTATCCAACCTAAAGTTCATAAATGATTGATATGAACAGTAAGAGATTGAATAATTACTAAAAACACAAACAAATCCCACCTTGAAGTGCAATGGTTTCTTGGAGGTGAAACACTGGCAGGATGTGGCCTGAAGGTGGCATTGTTATTTTGGAGCCACTGTTCACCAACACTAACTGAACGACCGCGGAATGGTGAGCCCTGGGGAGCAGAGAGAGAGAGACCACCATTAGTCACAGAATGACGCACTGCAGGTTATATTACAGCTGCAAACACTACAGTACAAACAATGCATCAGTGCAGCAAACCTGTGAACTTTGCATTAAGGCTAATACATGACACAATACATCAGCAAGCAAGATGTTTAAAACTATGCAAGCAATCTCAAAATATGCAGATCACAATATTTTTTGCATGATTTTTCATCCTAGTGCCAAGCATGTGTTCAGACAAAGAGAACACAGTGTCCTCAACTCCACTAGATGTCACTGCAATACCATCCACATTTCATGTGGGCGGAACAAAGCACACAAAAACAACATGTGCATGTCACTCCCATTTCCAGTGCGAAAACACAGAACGCCTTTGGGACCATGTGGTGCTTTGTATGTCCTGAAAGCCTCAGAGAAAACGTTGCATAACCAATCCATTACCTATAAATACTGCCAGCCAAAAGCCCTCTTTTAAGACATCTGTGCTGAGATTTCTCCAGCCTTGTAGATGACAATAGAAACAGTTCATCAAAAAAAAAAAAAAAAAAAAAAAAAAAAAACACACACCTGTTTGCTCTGGTGAACTGTGAGAGATGGAGTCCAATGACAGGACACAGGAACAGACACTGGTTTGCTCTGAGTCACAACCTGAACGGGTGGAGGAGCCAGAGGAATGGACATCAACATATTAAACAATCATCCACATTTATGGCCAATTTACATGCAAGTGATATATGACACTGATCATATCTTTGAAGGCACTAAAATAGAAACACATTATTTAATTGCACCACAACAATGTCAAGCATCTTGCCTGGTAAGAGTGCTCAGAATGGACCTGCCAGAAGCTGCCCGGGGCGGACTGGCTGAGCGGGCTGGGCTGGAGCATGTCAGGGGTGGAGGGAGGTGTGGGCGTGAGCCGGCTGGGACTGGATGGAGAAGTGCAGGAAGGCCGGTGGCCACCAGAGGGAGTAGTCTGTTCCAAGTCCTGATAGACTTCAGTGTAGTAGAAGTCTTCTTCCCTTTGGGAGTGCTCATCACTTTGTCTGCAGAAAGCATAATACACAGTATGATTACGATAAAAACGTCCCAGATTGTAGCATTCACTGGTAAGAACGTATGGTTGTGATATGCAAGGCTTGTGATGCTTACCCAAGATGAGAATTTCGGATGTGACGTTTGATGCCCACTACTGTGGTCAGTATTTTTCCACAATTTGGCCACAAGCACCGATATGCAACTTTTACTGAGTTCTAGAGGGTGAAAAACAACGAGAGAAAAAAAAACAACGATAAGCTACATTCTCCGTAAACCAAACCCTAATACATTATTTTATTAGGTTTTACAATGTACCTTGCGTTTCCTTGCCGTTGGCTTGTTGAACAACATTTGGTCTAGTTCCATGTCCAGGCCTTCGTCGACGAGAGGGGCGCTCGTGTCCATCTCTGCGATGGGTGGGGATGGGGCGGGGCTTCCATTTCCATGGTCGCAGCTCCAATATCCACCATCAGACAGTTCGCCACCACCATTTTCCATTCCACACAAAGCTAATACAAACAAAAATAACAGAGGTAAACGAGAAGATGTGATTTATCAAAAACGTAAATGTCCTTTAAACCAGTGGACAAGTGTCCAACATGTTAATTATGAAAAAAAAAAATCTTAATTATATAAATATATAATATATTTAAGTATGGTATAATACAAATTAATAAAATAATTTATACTACATAAATGCAATGCACAATAAATTATAACATAAATACACTACTGTTTGGCGATCAAAGTTTTTTTTTTACAGAAATTAATGCATTTATTGAGCACAAATGCCTTAAGTTTATCAAAAGAGACAGTAAAGACATTTATAATGTTATAAAACATTTCGGTTTCAATTAAATGCTGTTCTTTTGAATTTTCTTTTCATTTAGATTCTTGAAAAAAAAAAAACAGCACAACCATTTTCAACAACGTTTTTTGATTTCTGAAGGAAATGTGACACTGAAGACTGGAGTAAAGGCTGCTGAAAATTCAGCTTTGCCATCAGAGCAATAAATTACATTTGAAAATATATTAAAACAGAAAACATTTTTCAAATTGTTACAATATTTCACAAAGTTAGTTTTTTTTATCAATATTGATCAACATTTTATTCAGAAGTTTCAAAATTTCAGTTTATTCTAGTTTACTCTGGTTAGAATCTTTCAGGAGTGATAAATTATGATAAGCAATCCTGTACTAGCTCCTTCGTTTAGACTCCGTTTTACTAATGAAAACAGTTTGTGCAGTTGTTAGAGATTTCTTCTTGGTGACTAACACCTACCTAAGCGAGCGTTGAGTAATCTCAGCTAGTTTATGCCGGATTTGTGCATTGCATTGCTGCTTGCAACATTTCGAAAAATAAACATTAATGTAATGTTCTAGTTCTACTAACCTTGAGTTGCGCTCCCTGGAGCAGAGTGTTGGATGACTGGACTGCACGACAGACTTGTAAGCACCATTGCAGCCATAATCTCATCCATGTCCACT
Organism: Sinocyclocheilus grahami; assembly: GCF_001515645.1. Classification (NCBI taxonomy): domain Eukaryota; kingdom Metazoa; phylum Chordata; class Actinopteri; order Cypriniformes; family Cyprinidae; genus Sinocyclocheilus; species Sinocyclocheilus grahami. Next base: position 867,376 of record NW_015505233.1, on the reverse strand, counting down.
GTCTCTGGACTCCTGCAGTGTCGAAGTAGAGTTATAATGGAGTGTTTTTGATTCAAAAGGTCAGCATTCATCATTCAGACAACTATAACAAGACGCACCTTCTTGGCACATCAATGGACGAGGAGACTGAGGAGGTAGAACTGGACGTGGGGCTCGTCCACACATCTTCCAGCTTGCGATGAACATGCTGGTTGAGCTGCGGCAGGAAGATAGACACTTCATTGTCCACGTGGTTATGCTGTTCGACCACACCTCCACATTCGTGGCCGCCGCAGTGCACATACACCTGAAACATATCAGGTAAAACACCATGAAAAGGCTGAGCACTCCATTGTTGACATTGTGTACCACACCTAAATGAGAATACCATTCATGTAAATAAATATAGATAAACCCTACCTTCTGTCCCGGGTAAAGCTTGCTTCTGTGAAGCCCACTGTCCGGGCATCCATGGGGTCCCGTTTCTGTCAGGCCCTCCGCAGAGGAACCACACACCAGGGTGCCCAGTGGTGACCGTTTCCCAAGTCTAGTCTTCGGTATCATTTTCCGTTCCTAGCACCTTGTATCTTCTCGACTGCTTTGAAGAACTCCTGATGGAGATTCAGCCGCACTATTCAAACGACGAACAGGAAGCTGAGAAGAGGAAACCAAAAAAATGTTATTCGCAGAAAGAGAGCCCGATGTTCTGTAGATAGCAATTTTGTGTAGGTCTCATTTGGTGGTTTTATTATGCCTCCAAAAAATTCTCTGTATTTGGACACCCTGCTCCCTAGATATCAGTATCAGCACTGGAAATTGACAAACCAAATGGTCGACCAAAAGTTCTATCCAAACAAAAAAGTATTTATGACATAAAATCATATTTAATACATATATAGCCTATGATTTAATAATATATCTAAACGTGCACCATTACAAATGTATTACATTTTCATTTACAAATGAAATTCGGGAACAAATGAAAGACAGGACACTGGTGTATGCATGTACAAAATATTAGTATTAGTCTCAACATTGTTGTCACCTGTTCAATCTGATCAGTGAAAACAGTCTGAGTCACCAACCATCCTTGTGTGAAACATCCGGCAACTAAGTGTCAAATGATTAAGGCATCAAAGGACGAATGATGCAAAATTTGAAGTTTACATGCAACTGTGCACAATGACTATGAGTCATTGTCAGCACAGAACGAACCAGGCAAAAACTACTTTAAACTGACGCGAGTCATAAAACTGCTATGGTCATGCTAGGCCCTCTAACCTCAGTACGTTCACCCAAGAGTTTAGCAGAGAAATTGAGCATTATTACCAGCTGCTGTCAAGTATTAGGTTTCCTCTGTTCCAGTAAAGGATGATTCAGAGTAATTGTAACTGATTGAAGTGAAACATTTCCTTGGCTGCCAAATACTACACATTTGACAGCATGAAAGAGAGAATAATACAAATAAAAAATACAAGTAGTATGTATAAAGTCGTAATAATAAAGGTGAATGTGCTTCATCCAAAATGTTAATATCCTGTAAACCAGTGGACAAGAGCTAGATGCTAAAAAGTAAAGACATTAAAAATGTCCACAGTTTCTGTGTTTTCAACACTTGGTATTAAAATAACTGTAGAACTGGTAGGCTATTAGACAAATGAATAACAACCGAGCAGAAAAATACTGTGCGAACCATTAAAATGACTTGATATTGTGTTATATGATTGACTTGATATTGTGTTTTGACCTCTTGTTGACATGTCAATGTTGCACAACATGCAGTAGTTAGAATGTACAGTATCCATAGCAGATGTGAACGATTACAATTTCACTGCTAGTTTTTTTTTTTTTGAGTATTAAGAACCAACTTATTTTTTTCTCACTTGTGAATTTATTTTTTCATCCATCCTGCATCAAAATCCGTTTTCCTTTCGTAAATCTGTTAAAGATCGCAGTCTAATTACATTGGAGTGATTATAAAAGTTGAAGAAAATAAAATGTGCCTGACTTAATGGTTTTGGTACACGAATGCACATTTAGAACTAGCGATAGAATGTTCCATTTATTTCCGCTAATAGGCTCTTTGCAAAGAACTAGTGATGGGAAGTTCGGATCATTTGACCGACTCGGACCTTGGAGTCTCGTTCAGCAAAATGAACGAATCTTTTTTTCGAGTCATTTCGTTCATTTTAGCAAAGTGTTACTTCCCTAATACGTCTACTACTAACGCAAACGTTGATCAAACTACAAACAATACAAAAGTGCGATAAGAAACAGAAAAGATGAATTCATTGTTTACCTGAGTCTTCAGTCTATGATTAGCTCACCTCACCTCTTATCTGACAGGTCTTCGGGTTTGGGCTTATGGGGCTGTCACGTGATTAATGAACGACTCAAACCCGGAGACTCGAGAGATGAACTAATCAATTCTCTTTCCGGCTCAGACTGCATTGGTTAAGTGTATGGGGCTGTCACGTAATGAACGAACGACTCGGAAAACCCGAAGACTCGAACCAGGTGAACTACTTGACTAATTCCAGTACAGAACCTATAGGATGTTGCGCATGCGCGACTGAACGAATCACTCCCCAAGACGACTCGTTCTTCCCGAGTCACATTAAAGATTCGTTCAAAAACGACTCAACACTACAAAGAACCGGTTCAAAAAACGATTCGGCAATTATGTCTAGCGTGTTCCCTCAAACACCGGCGTGGCATATTACACGCTTCTAAAACATTCCAAAGACGCCATGCAGGCACGTAGCGCTATTTATTTTAATGAAGGTGATTACTGTGATTTAATCTATCCCATTCGTTCTGTTAGAGTCATGTTCAAGAACATATAACTTAAGTTTGCACTGTACAATCTCAGGGCTGATACGTTTCTGCACGTTTTATTTAATAAACAAACTCTGCCTTGTATAAATTTACATTCATAAGCGTTTTATTTGTAACATTTCCGCTGTTTGGCTATTAAAACGACTCGTGTCGGACATGTTCGAAAGACAGCCAGTCCGATTCATTCACGTTCAGACCGGTTTTGTGAACCGGCTCAATCAATTCATTGAAGATACATCGAACTCAAAAGAACCGTTCGTTCAGGATTCGCTTATTCAGAGCAGCATTAATAGCAGCGTTTGAGTTGCTCCCCACATGGCGACGTTAAATGCTGTCTTTGCAGAACTGACCAGCATGTAGCAGCTGGACAGTTAATCTCTCCCAATGCGAAAAAGTTCGTTTTTGCAGATTTTAAGGCCGAATTACTGAACCAACTGAATGTTTTTCACAGTTATTCTCGGAAACTGTTTTTCATAACAAATGCAAAAGTTCAACAGTTGTGTTGATATTGAATCAGTACAGACAGCTAACACAATCTTTCTCCTAAAAGGTTTTAAAACGAAGCACAGCATCGCATAAACAAGCCACAAGTATCAAACAACCAAAAGCCTTTTCATATTAATTCACTATAATAATGCACTAACCTCAATGGCACCACACAATGCAGTTTTGATGGAGAAGCATACAGAGCGACGATAAGACACGAATGCATTTAAACAGAGGAAAAACTTTCAATGAACGCTGCGCACGTACCTTTGCCAAATTTCTACACACCCCCTTTCCACAAGGCTCGCTCTGACCGGCTGTAACTTGAAAATGTCCTTTTTCAGAGCCCAGATCGGCTTGCGTTTAAGTATTCAAAATCCCGGCCTGGATTTTTAACGGTTACACGTACCTGTACATGTTTGATGAAGCACACGTAAGAACACCACTATTAAAGCGGTCTCCTCTAATCTACAGTGTTCACTTTACACGCTATGGATGAGGCTAGCTTCTGTTTGATTTAGTTTGAATCCGCATTGCTTCCGTCTTCACAGAGAGGAGCCGTTCCAGCGTAATCCGGTGCCGGGTTTTCCACTCAGCGCCTTCTAGCGGGCTTCTGCTCTTGTAGTAAACAACCTGACCATGTGGTAGGCATGTCGACGCTCATTGGCTAAACACCGCTTTCCAAGACACACGCCCTACAATTCCAACTTGTTTACGCAGAAGTTGAGGAAGGGTCAAGAAACACAATGGACACACATAGCGCACTGTATTTCACGTACTCCCACACCACTTTTATTTAAACTCTGCGGCTTTGCATTGCTCCTGTAAAATGCATTTAAACAGGAATGCAGAGAAACAACGTGCAAATGACTACATACTGTGCAAATAACGATTTAAAACGCGAACTCCTGCTTATTTGTTATATTTCTATGCTTTTTATTTCATGGCATGAAAGTGTGCGTTAAAACTGCAATAATTTAACAACCATATAGGTGTCTGCAAAAAGTGCAGGATTTGTTTGGCTGGTTGATGTTGCACTGTATGCATTTCCTTTATAGGATTAACCTCGGGGTCATGTTTGACTTGTTTTCAGTAAAGAATATGCTATAAATATACGCTGTTATAAAATATACAACATGAAGTGATTCAAATGCAAAAGATTTGACCAGAGTTGTCTTCACGTTTTTGAATAACTCAAAGTGTTTTGTTTTCAACTGTTTTGCAAAATTATAAATTTGTGTTTCTATCATAAGGTGCTTTGGAACCAGAAAATGCAAAAAAAATGAATAATAACAATAACAATACGAGAGTCGATTCATTGTAATGGTTTGCTATGAGATGGTTAATCTATATGTTTACCTAACAGCAGGTATGTTGTGTTTAAATGTACAATAGAAAGCATCTTAAGTTCTTAAAAAGGGGGGTGGGGGTACAATGCTGTTTCATGCAGTCAGAGTTGTTTACACTGTTAAAGAATTCTCATGCTAAGCATGGACCGTTTCAAAAAACAATTCTCGTCTCTCTGTAGCCCCGCCCACGGCGCGCCTCCAGGAGCTCGGCTTTTTCCGGAGAGAATCGGAAAGCTGTATCTTTCTTTTATAAATATGATCCAACTAAAGACTTTTTGGAGATATGAAGGACGCAGTTCGACTCTATAGGTACTCAAGATTAACATGAGATTGGGTGAAACTGTGTGTGTTATGCCCCCTGTAAATGTTTTCTTTCTTTCCTTTTTTCAGTAGCTGAGCTTTCTAAAGGGGGAGGGTATGAAAGGGTTACATAATTCGAACTTTCCCACGCCATTGGCCGATCGCTGTGACGCAGCTCCCCACGCGCTGCGCTCGTGCATCAGTTGAGGCCAATGATTGCGTACGTGCGTGAAAGCACATACACGTGCTAGAACGGTTGTGTACGTCGGTCAGAGGTCAGAGGTCAGAGATCCTGCTGCGTCTCCCAAAGACTGCGAGGATAGGCGTCACGTGAAGAGGGGCTTTAAACCTGACAGTATTTTTTTTTTATTGTTATTTTATTTACTCGCCATCGAACGTGAGCATTGAGCGGTACAGAAAATAGGTCAAAGAAATAGGTTTAAATATATATAGCCTGTATATTTAAAGGGTGTTGTCACTTCCACGATTTCGAGGTTTTGGCAGCTACGTGTGACTAACAAATAGACAAATGTGTTGATAGGTTTATGATAAATGCATGACGCAAACTTTTTGTGCAGTGTGATTTTTATATTTTCACAGTGTATTAGTATTTGTGTGTATATTTAGAAGCAAAACAAAAACATTACCCACATTAAGAATTTATTACATGAGGCATGCAAATTTAAGATCTTGTAACATCAATAAATCCAAATCATGCTTAGCACTTACGTATCAGGTTGATTCATGAGATTTGACTAATCTTTAAAGAACTGGTTAAAAACAAAATGCCCACTTGAACATGAATCAAAACACCCTCAATAATGTTTGGTGAGACAGAAACCCCAGGCATAAGACATTAATAAATGTAACATGTTGTCACAATGTAAGATTCTGTGGTAAATACCCCTGTAGTGAATGCGTCCTTTTATGTTATCTAATATTTGATATATTACATATTTTTTTTACTTTAGATCTAGTTATGAGTTCAATATAGTTTCTGTTTAATATAAGGGTCAATGACAAAAAAGGATGTCAAAATTACAAAAAGAAACCATGTCCTTATACAAAGTTCATCCAAATGCATGTTGGTTTCATACATGTATTTTTTTTTTTAAATGTCTACAAAATGTTTGACTCATTATTTTTTTTTCTTAAATTTTCCAAGGTCACAAATATTTGACAAAAATCATGCATCCGAGTCATTAAAATGGTTTCTTGCATGTGACTTTAATTTAGCAGAGAAGTATCAAAAATCATAATACAATTGTCTCCCTGCTTCTTATTTTTAAAGAAAAATATTTCAGATCTAATTATTTCAAAGATTATGTAAGAATTTCAGCCTCTAAATGCCTTCACAAAAGTTCAAAAAGTAAGAAAAATAAAAGCCCAAATACTATGGAGCAAATATTTCCCTTAATAAAAGAATAAAGTCAATCTCACCAGAACAAGAGGGTTCATTCTAAAGCATCTGTTACTTTAATTACATCATTCATGCCCACTGGAATTCATACATTTATTCAAAACCTAAAAGTAATCACTAGTATGCTGCTATTTAAATCCATAAACTTAAACATATACAGACCAGTTGATCTGAGAGATAAAGTCTATATTGCGCCCCTACTAAGAATGAATATGAATACAGAATAATTTCACAATACTGGACTTCATTAGAAAAAGATTAAAAGGAAAACCTTCATTTTTGTTTAGGTCTCTTTGGTAATGATGCCGACACTTCCCCCTCCTCTTCAGATGGAGATGACACCTGATTTTCTTGTTTATGTTGTGTTTAATCTGTGGCCACCTGAATAGAGATCCCTATTTGTCAAAACAGGTGTGGCCAGAAGATCAGGCTCCCTCCCCTAAGGGACACTGACCATTCTTGCCAGAGACTGTCTGAACCATTGCATAAGTATTCAGCTTTGAATCAGTCCAGTCAATGCTGAGGGACCGATCGGGTGCTCCTGTAGTTCCTATAGTCTCAAAGTTTGATGGGCACTTATGGGAGTCAATGCCACAAAGCAGGACCTCAGCCTGGCTTCAGAAGGATACAGAAACCATTTAACTCCAAATAGTGTAGGGGTTTGTTTAGTTTGAGCATTTGAGGTTGCATAATAAAGATGGTGGAGCTCTCTGCAGGCATTCAAAGTCGGTGGTGTTTCGCCTACAACAGCGACTCCACTTTTGTCACCTGAATTAAAAAATAATAAGAAAGGTACTTATATGTTTGTATTGTCATGTGCAATTTCACTCAAAGAGTATTTTAAAAGTTGAAGAGGGTCATCCGAAGTGCTTACACTTTCTCAGAGAGCTTGAAGTGTTACCGAACCCTCTGTCGCTGTCCCAAACCCGCCATTTATTTGAGGTTGTAGGCTTGAACCTGCAGAAAGCACAGATATATAGTCATACGTCAGATCATCCTGTGTGGGGAGAAGTGAAGCAATTTCACTGGGATTAAATGACTTTAGTCCTGGAGAGACATACCGTGAGTGAGAGTGTGACTTCTCCACGGTCTGTACGCAACGTCACCCTCCACAGCCTCTAAACCTTCAAAGACCAGATTAAAGAGCATCTGCTGAGTGGGGTTGATAGCATTGCTAAGAGATAAACAGCTATTCAGATTCAAAACAAATTCATAGTCATTGACAACTCAGTTTACCGATTTCATCTTCTGTGATGTCAATAGCAGCAGGGTTTTGTCTGGCACCTCTTGAATCATCCATTTTTGCCTGTTCAGTTGAGTTTTACAATAGAGCACAATATTTACATCACATTTATATGATAGTTTATAGAAACACTGCAATATACTAAATACAAAACAGTAATATTGTATAGAAATATTTTTACAATTTAAAATAACTTTTATATCTGAATATATTTTAAAATGAAATTTTTTTTTATTTAAAATTAATACTTTCATTCAGCAACGATGCATTAAATTGATCAAAAGTGACAGTAAAGCCATTTCTAACGTTACCAAAATAAAATAAATGCTGTTCATGGAACTTCTATTCATCAAAGAAGTCTGGAAAAAATTATCACCGTTTCCACAAAAATATTAAAACACCAAAGTGTTTGGAGCATTGACAATAATAAGAATCATTATTAATAATTGAGCACCAAATCCGTATATTAGAATGATTTCTGGAGGATCATGTGACTCTGAAGACTGAAATAATGACTGCTGAAAATCAGCTTTGCCGTCACAGTAAAACAATTATATGTTAAAATATATTCAAGGAAAGGAAAGTTAGTTTTTAATTTTACATTTTGTACTAATATTTGTCAATATTACTGTTTTATTGTGATCAAATAATAGCAGTCTTGGTGATCATAAAATTTAAAAATCTAAATTATATAATTATTCCAAATCTTTGGCTGATGTGTTTGAGGAAAAATAAATATTTCAATATTTTTATTATTTATAAGATTTTTTAAATAGTTTATTTATGTGAAGCAAAGTTGAATTTTCAGCACCCATTACTCCAGTCTTCAGTGTCACATGATCCTTCAGAAATCAGTATAATATGCTGATTTATAATCAGTGTCGAAAACAGTTGTGCTGCTTAATATTTTTTAGGACCTGTTTCAGGATTCTTTGATAAATAAAAAGTTAATAAACAGTGTTTATTCAAAATAGAAATTGTGTGTTACAATATACACTACTATTCAAAAGTTTGGGGTCAGTACATTTTTATTTATTTTTTTTAAAGAAATTCATACTTTTATTCAGCAAGGATGTGTTAAATGCATAAAAAGCGATAGTAAAGGCTTATATTGTTAGTGCTCGTGCTAGTTATTGTTATTGTTAGTAAATGCTGTTCTTATTAAATTTATATTCATCAAAGATTCAAAGATTTTTACCTATAATGTGACACTGAAGACTAGAGAAATGGCTGATGAAAATTCAGTGCTGTGTCACAAATAAGTTATATTTTGAAGTATATTAAAAATAGGAAACCAATATTAGGAATTGCAATAATATTTCACAATATTACTGTTTTTTCAGTATTTTTTTTTGAAAAATCCTGATCCCAAACTTTTCAACAGCAGTGTGTACACGCACACAGGCACCACACATATATATTCCCATTTAGGTTTTACAAAGTATGACACTCACCACGCTCACAAGTGTGGATGCCTTCTGTTGCTCGGGTGTGCTGTGGCTGTCTAACTCAAATGAATGTCTGCAAAGTAATAAATCAAAATGATTTGAAGGATTTGATGAAGTCTGTGGTCATGGTTCTGGTGATTATTTGCACTGAATGAGTTTAGTCTTTTTGTTTAAAACACAAGAGTAACAAACCCAATTTGTCACTAAACAAGAATTATTGCCAGTGCAACAAGGTTTAAAGCCTAAAGTTCATCCCACATGCACTGAAATTCTTGACTGGCCTCTGGTGTCCAACATTCAAACCACAGCTGAAGGTACATCGCCAAATAAATGTAAATTAATCTCAAAATCAAAAAAGTATCTGAAAATTATATTGGATTAACACAAATACATTTCATTGCTTATATTAACTTAAAAAAAAATAAAAAAACTGTTGGTGCAAAAACACCTGCATTTCTTCAACATTCATCACTCACTGTCCGTTCTTGACTGGCCTCTAGTGGTTGAGATTAATACTGCAACTAAAAGTAAAATTTCCAAATGAACGTGAATTAATCACCAAATCCTTTCTTTTTATTACAAAAAGATTATTTATTTTTAGTTTTGGGCATTTACTCTAATGAGTTTAAACAATGTGAATGAGACTGAAGTGCTAACTGGTATTTGACCTACTGGCTTATATATCATCATGCAGACAGTCTGCATAGACTTCATAAACTACAATCTCACAATATACTGCTTATTTCCTTGGTCTCTCTTTCATGTATTCATATGTCAAGCATGAGCTAGTATGAGTAAGATTCTGCTCTCGGTGTTTTGTGACAGAGCCACATTCCTGCCTCATTCCTTACAAATTTCCATAGTAGAAAAACTTGACCGTGATGTCTAGGTATGTAGCTTACAGCAACAGAGTGGGTGACTTGTTGCTACATACCTATAGGACATGTATTGTTGCCTGTTTCAGTAGACTTCATCTTTTGAGGCAAGGTTTTTTTTTTTTAAACACCAAAAATCCACAAAATCTCTTAAAAGTCACTCAGAAACCACTCACTTTTTACAGATTGCACAGAGAACGAGGAGTGCGATGCTAACGATGAAGAGGACGACTATGGAAAGAAATGCAGCCTCTGGTTGCTCTGAGACCGCCCAGCCTACTATATCTGTGCTGATTGGTGCCATGATTGTGGTACCTACAGAAAGACAAATTGAAGGTTGAATGCATTATATCACTGAAAAAAATGGTGTAGAAACAATTTCACTCAGAACTTGACAGTAAGTTTCATAAAGAATTGCAAAGAAGCAGCAAGTAGCACTAAATTAAACATGAAATTCTGAAGTAGAAAAACTGAAATAGTGTTTTCTTGTTTTATTTACAACTTTGAAGTCATTTTTATAATACCACATGATCATTTATAGTACTTGATCATTTGGGTCCTCTTCTCAATGTTTTACGGTGGCAAAGTGTATAATTAGAAGTCTTAACATGATGTAGACATTTTAGAGAGTATAGTCACTGTGGGCATCATACAGTTTTAATTGCTTTACACGAAAAAATAAGCCAGCTAGTTCAAAATACATTCAGAGCCCTGTCACAAAAGTTAGTCACATACTTGCCATGAAATTCAAAAGCTCCCTTTTACATGGACTGTTTTTCCTATCTCATGAAGCACTTTGGTTAGCACAGAAAGACGTTTTCATATAATGTTTCCACTGGTATTAGCAGAAGTCGGTTTTCATGTTGGCAAGTGCTGCAATGAAGCAGTTTTAAAGCAACAGAACACACCAAATGAGGGGGGGGAAGCTGTACTCGAGAAGGCACAGTTCGCTCTTGATAAACCAGATGAGGCCTCTTGCTCTTCTCTTAAGGACTTCTAAACATGTAACATCAGTGCAGGGATCATTCACCCAAAGTCGGGTACTGAAGTTTTCAAGCTCACAAAAATACCATAAAAAAGATCATAAAATTGTTCTACCTGAGTCTTCTCAGGCCATAAGGCGGCTCCGCATGACAAACAGACCAAGTAGCCATGACTGATTTGTGAATGAATCATTCGTTTGAGTCAGACCTTTTGAATGAATTGGTTGGTCCAGCTCAGCAAAAACAGTCTGAAACTGGATCTGACTGAGCCGGTTCTCGAGTTGACTAAATTACCAGCTCGCAGTGGTTAACAGCTCAATAGGGAGGAATATTTTTATTGACAAACATGTACATTTCAGTCTGTTTCTCACACAAATCTATCGGCTTCAGAAGACTTGGAATATAGCGCAAGAGTGGTATGGACTATTTTTATGATATCATGATGATGTTTTTATTTGCTTTTTGAAGTTGAAGTTTCCGTACTCTTGTAATTAGTGTGTTGCTGGGAATAACCAGAATCAAAATGTTTTGTTCCACAGAAGAATGTAAATGTTACAGGTTTGGAACAGCATGATGGTCAGTACTGTAAATGTAATTTATGGGTGAACTATTATATATAGAATGCATATTCTATGGATTTAATATTGCTTGTTTACTATTCGTATAAAACTTTAGCTGGGATTGTTTTTGTCATTTTACCATGACAACAAATCAAACCAGTATAACCGCTTTTTAATGAAATGGTAAACCATCTTTCTTGGTGTTTTAAGTTATAAAAAAAGTCAAACAAGTTTTTAAAAAAATATATTTCCATTTCTTTTAATCCCATTCTTCAAACCTGTAACTCAACTGTATAATATAAAATGATTACATGTATCATTTATTTGCAAAACAATTACAACATTTTAAATGTAATAATTACAAGCTTGTCAATGATGAAGGTGAGAAAAATGCAAATTATGCATTTTTAATATGAATATTTTTAAAAATCCAAATATCAAATAATAATATAAAAAATAGTGTTGCCCTAAAAGTCAGAGATCAAATGCTTCTCATTGTTTCAGAGAGTTTGCAATCAAAAGTCAGAGATTTCAATTCACTAAAATATTCAAATATATTCCTAAACTAGGTCAAAACTGCTTTCTTTTTAAGAGACAGAAGTGAAAAGTTGATACTTAAAACAAAACTGAGAACTCTGAGCAGTTAAGTTTAATTCTGAGTGATTTCATTTACAGAATGTGATAAAACAAGCCAACACATGTATGTGTGTTGAGAACATTTCCCAGAAGAATAAAAAGGATATGATGGGACAACGGTGGAAACTGGACGGTTAAGGGTGAAATTTTCCACCAAAACAAACCAGACAAAGTGTAATTGTCCAATAGTGGGTCGAAGTTTTGAGAAGAAGTCAAACTCGGGGTCACAGAATAGAGTGACATTGTGTATGAAAACAAAGGATTCATCACTGAGTGTTTTCAGTCAGTATTATGAGACTCTGAAGAATGGCAGCACTACAATCTATAAGCTGTCTACAACACAAGAAGACCAGCGGCGGGCTGCCAGAGAAAACAAAAGAGCAGGCTTAAACGAGTGCAAATGTATGTGTTTATGTGTGTTTTGTGTCTGTCTTGCCATTTTTGGTAACTAATAAAAGGAGGAGGAAAAATCTGAGAGTGAAAGTGGAAGAAGGGAGTCTCCGAGAGTAAAAATCAAAGAACATTTTTTGACAATTTGAAAATAATATTTTGATTTTACATCCAGTGTTGTCATTGTTAAACTATTTAAAATTTGTTTTTGGTAATTGATAAGCAAAAATAAAATAAAAATATTAGATTAAAAACATATATAAAAAATAAATATTGCCTTGGCAACTTAATAAAAAGTTCAAATAAAAAGTTCAAGTACTAAAATTACTAAAACTATAAACTGAAAAAAAATGTAAAGCAAGCAAAGAAAAAAAATATATAAAAATTGTAAATTAAAATTATACATTTTATAAAAGCCAACTCAAAATATGAATACATACCACAGAATATCAATAAGACTAAAATAAACATTCTTGATATATATCTTTAACATTTCTGCTGAATAGTTACCATTGTGACAACATGCCCCACCCCATAACGATCAATTTGTGTCCAATGGTCTGTAATGTTTTTTTTTTATATGCAAAAATTGAAAGAATTTTCAATAGCCTTTTTCTAGTCAGACAAAGGTGTTTGTACAGAAATTGAATTTACATGAGGTAAATAGTGTGGAAACATACTCTAGCCTCTGTCTCCTCTATAAGCATGAGTGGTGTGGCTTAGTGGTTTACAGATTACAGCTTTTAGGTTCAAAACTGAGTGCTGACAGGGTGATTTATGAGTTCACCCAACCCATCCCTCCAGGGAGATTGTCCCAAAACATGTACTGCGAGTTGTTTTAGATAGAAAATATTTGCTAAAAGAAGACAAATGCAATGTAATACTTGTGAGCTATGACATAAAAAGCCACCAATATGGATCCACAGTTGTTACTGATAGCGGAGGCATAACGTCATCTCTCTGTCTGAGAGCACATCCTCAAGCCAATCAGAAGAAAAGCATTATGAGATGTGAAAAACATATCCAAGATATGGGACTAGAACCTTTAATCTGGTCTGCAATTGGCTGTATATTTTATGTTGCATGTCACAAATCGATATGCAGGATGAAAGCAGGTTTTCTCTGCTGCTATTTCTGGACACTGGCATGCAGTGTCATGCCTCCCACAATTTTGCATATCACCCAGGCAACCATTTAGAAAAAAAGTGCTTGCATCCAACTCTCTCTTTTGTTGTACTGTGAATACTTCAACCTTGCCGCAGCTGCTCGCATGCCGTCAATGTGACCGGCCAAAGCAATGAAAAGAGCTTGATGGATTTTTAAAGGGAAACACACCTCCAATAACCACAGTTGCTACCAGCTGGGTGGGTTTCTTTTGTGAGAGCATGACACATGTGCACTCTGTACTTACGGATGCTCACTGACTTTGCTTGCCGTGCACGTGTGCTGGACGCAGCCCAGACAGGAGCAAATCAGCTGCTCACACAAGCTCCCTCAGGAAAAATTTCTGTCTCACACTCTGCCTCTCTCTCTCTTAACCAGTCTATTCCCTGCTAGAGATGCTCTGATAAGCCGTTGGCTGGAGTGGAAGACTTGTGCACAGGGAACACAGATGCTCTACATGTATTAGGCGGACACACACACTCACTGTAAGATGCCAGCTCATCTGAGCCTGGCAGAGCAGGAACGGGAGTGGAGGAAGACAGAGCTGGGTCTCGCTGCGATCTCGGAGAAGGGACGGATGAAGATGTGCGACACTGCGAGGAAGCAGAGAGGTTGGTGAGATGCGGATGATAAATATGACATTTCTGCTACTACAGTGTCCAAAATAAACTTTGAGCATATGCATCCTAAAATACTGGATACAAACATATACTGATCCTTTTAGCTGGCATAAAGCTGTTAGATATACCCATTTGACTATATACTAAATAACGCATTTCTGCATGGTTAGCTCAGATAGTGACGTATTAGGAATGGGTTATGTATGTGTGTGATGATGCTAGCTGTGCTAAATGTGTTTATAAGGGTCTCATATCACATGATAGACGTCTGTTATGTAACGCCCCCTGATGTCTCATCTGCTTTAATTTTCTAAACCAAGTGACTAAAATATGCATGCAAATTCAGCAGTTCTGCATCCGTCGTGCTCCACACTTCACCCCTCGATAGCATTGTTGTGGTGATCTGTAGTGTAAAGTTTACCTTAAGAGTTCACCATCACCACGTACTCTTTAGTCAGGCGCTGAATTTGTTGTTCTACACAGCAAGAGTAAAACAAATGTTGCCTTTGTAATGGTGTACAGGCCTTGGGCTGTCTTGATGCAGAGGACAAAGCCAAAACTGGCATGAGACAGGCCTCATGTTCATCTTTATATCTGCCTTTTGGCTCTCAACTTTTGTTTATAGAGGTGTTTTTAAAGACACTGAGAAATGTTTGCATAGTATGGGAGGCCAAACCTGTGTTTGTTGAAATACACTACTTGGGTAGTAAGTTAATAGGTTTATCAGAGTACACTAAACACTAAATTATCATATTTTTTGACCCAAGGGTATTCATTCTGGGTTAAGTAATGTTGCATGCTTGTAAAGAACCGCTTTTAGGTTTTGCTGCATTATGAAACTGAGATGCTAAATGTATACATTATGAATAGTCAATATAACCCAGGGTTAAAAGGCATTTATTGTATGTGGCTAAAATGGTTAAAATATATTTACTAGATAGATTTATTAATTCCAAGGCTGAAATTATTTGATTAAATAATAAAGTAAAAGCAGTAATATTTTAAAAATCATATTACAAATTAAAATAACTTTTAAAAATTTTAATATATTGAAGATTTTTAATTAATATTTTAATTCCATGATGAAAAAGCTGAGGTTTCAGCATCATTTCTCTAGTCTTCAGTGTCACATGATCAGAAATCATTCTAATATGCTGCTTTGGTGCTAGAAATATTTCGTATTATTATCAATGTTGAAAACTGTTGCGCTGCTTAATATTTTTGTGGAAACCATGATACATTTCTTTCGGGATCCTTTGAACATTAGAACAGAAACATTAGAATTTAAAACATTGTCAGTGTCTTAACTGTCACTTTTGATCTTTATAAAAATGTGAATTTCTTTAAAAAAATGTTACTGACACCAAACTTACACTATCAAGGGGGAAACTCCCATAAGACAATGGGATTGGTACTTGAATGAAACTCATGACACTGATACATGTGTAACTCAAAGGTTTAAAGTAACATCATTGTGTGCCTATTTCAAGAATTTTTACAGACAAAGAGATCAATCATGAAGGCTTCCACTATGCTATGCATTCCTTATCATAATGTTGTAAATCATCACACCCTGACCTTCTAACCTGCCTGTCTGCTTTTCAAACTGGGTTAGAGTTTGGTAAACTTCAGCAAAAAGTTTAAAGTTTAAAGACCAAAAAACAAAGACTTTAACGTTTGATGTTCATTTATCTATTTTTCCTGAGCACTAACTAAACAGCCTCTCTCTTTTTTTCCAGATTCCAGATCTGACGTGAACCCCACAGCCCTGAAGCAAAAAAGAAAAGCATGTGCTCCACTGAACATTAAATCAGCACAGATTAATATCAGCAAACGAAATGGAAATAATACAGGTCTAAAATAGCTAATATTTATCCATCAATTTAATTAGCATTTTCCTTTCTCCAAGCCTTCTAGTGTCTGACACTGCTGCCATGGATAAAATGTCAATTATGATTCACACTTTAGAGCTGAATCTTCCCAGTTGCTCATTTATGTCATTCATTCCAACATAGTTGGGATTTATTATATTATGTGCTGCATGCAAAATTTCAGAATGATTATTTTGTAATTTAGAATCAAATGTGCTGAAAGTGGACGAGAGACTGCGATTGGCCCGGGAACGCAGAGAGGCTTACCAAAAACAGCTGGGTATTTTTCTTACTCTGAACATGTAACATCACAGCCAATTGAAGAATAAACAAAGCTTTAAGTTTTTCTTGGTGTACCTGAACTGTAGCACTGCGAGAGCGTGGTTGGCTGGTGAGGGAAGAGCGGGCCAAGCAGTTCTACGAGAAACACCTTGAGGAGCGAAAGAAGAAGTTGGAAGAGCAGCGACAAAGAGAGGAAAGGAGGAGGATGGCGGTCGAGGAGAAGCGCAAACAGAGGCTCAAAGAAGAAAGAGTGAGTTTATGCATGAGAAAAATGGTGACCGTTGTTTGGTGGGAGAGATTTTGTTCGCAAAGCTTTTATATATGCTTCCAGTGAACAAATAAATAAAAAAAATTGGATGGAATTTTTATATATAAATTCAGGTGCACTCTGTCCACAAACTTAACTAAAAACAAACTTTTAGACTGATGTTTTAAAGATCGAGATTAAAAAAAAAAAGAAAAACTACCAGTGAAAAGACACATTACAGAATAATTTTTAAGTCAACAAAACAATGAAAAATAAAATTATATTTCTTAAAATTATACTTAATAAATTTTTTTTAAATAATTACCGTACATTACATATATAAATCTGTTTGTTCCAAATTCAAATTAACTAATTCAATTTTTAATTAATGTTTAATTTTTATTCATTAATTAGTTAATTACAAAATGATTCAGCTCCAAATACTGGTACTGTAATATAATAAAACACAGACACACACACATATATATATATATATATATATATATATACACACACACACACACACACACACACACACACACACACACGGAGCCCCTCCTAAAGGGATATGGTGGTAGGAAAAAAATTTGGGGTGGGAGGCAATTTTTTTTGGCGTTCCCTCAAGAAACTTGCGTTCTCTCACAAAGATATTTGCATTCCCTTTTGCGTTCTCTCGCAAAGATATTTTGCGTTCCCTCACAAAACTTTTGCGCAAAGTTTCTCGAGTGAATGCAAAAGTTTTGCGAGAGAACGCAAAAAATCGGACAAATATTTTTTCCTCCCACCCCAAATTTTTTCACTCAATCTGATTTTTTTTCCACCACCATGTCCCTTTAGGGGTTCCGTATATATACATACACACAGGTGCATCACAAAAAAATTTAATATTGTGAAAAAGTTTATTTAACTTATTTATTACATTGTAATTTCATGTAAAGATTCATTACATGTAAAGTAAAACGTTTCAAAAGTTTTTTTGTTTTAATTTTGATGATTAGAGCTTACAGCTCATGAAAGTCAAAAATCCAGTACCTCAAAATATTAGAATATTTCCTAAGATCAATTAAAAAATTGGCAAAACAGAAAAGCTCAAGTTCTTTAAAGTATGTTCATTTATGCACTCAATACTTGGTCGGGGCTCCTTAAGCACAAATGACAGCATCAGCGAGGTGTGGCATGCAAGCGATCAGCCTGTGGCACTGCTGAAGCACTATTGAAGCCCAGGTTTCTTTAATAGTGGCCTTCAGCTCATCTGTATCTGACTTTCTCACCATTCTCTTGAAAATATCCCATAGATTCCATATTGGGTTCAGGCCAGGCATGTTGGCTGGCCAATCAAGCACTGTATTATCATGGTCAGCAAACCACTTGGAAGTGGTTTTGGCACTGTGGGCAGGTGCTAAGTCCTGCTGGAAAAGGAAATCAGCATCTCCATAAAGCTTGTAAGCAGATGAAAGCATAAAGTGCTCCAAAATCTCCTGGTAGACGGCTGCACTGACTTTGGACTTGATAAAACAATAGACCAACACCAGCAGACGTTACAGCACCCCAAATCATCACTGACTTCAGAAACTTCACACTGGACTTCAAGCAGCTTGGATTATGTGCCTCTTCAGTCTTACTCCAGACCTTGATTTCCATATGAAATGCAACATTTACTTTTATTTGATAAGAGGACTTTGGACCACTGAGCAACAGTCCAGTTCTTTTTTCTCCTTAGCCCAGGTAAGATGCTTCTGACGTTGTTTCTGTTTCAGAAGTGGCTTGGAATCCCTTTTCCAGAAGATGTCCGAGTGTGGTGACTCTTGATGCACTTGTGAGGCTCTCCCAAGTGTTTGAATGGGCTTTTCTCAAGCTTGCAGTCATCCCTGTTGCTTGTGTACCTTTTCCTACCCAATTTCTTCCTTCCAGTCAACTTTGCATTTAATATGCTTTGATACAGCACTCTGTGAACAGCCACCCCTTCCAGTAATGACCTTCTGTGACTTACCCTATTTGTGGAGGGTGTCAATGATCGTCTTCTAGACCATTGCCAAGTCAGCAGTCTTCCCCATTATTGTGGTTTCAAAGAACAAGAGATACCCGGAATTTATACTGTAGGGATGGTCATTTAATGAAACTCAAATGTAAATATTCTAATACTGATTCTAATACTAATATACTCAATATTCTAATATTGAGATACTGGATTGTTGACTTTCATGAGCTGTAAGCTCTAATCATCAAAATAAAAAAAAAATAAAAAACTTTTGAAATGTTTTACTTTACATGTCAAGAATCTATATATATCTACACATGTAATGAATCTAATATATATACACACACACATATATATATATATATATATATATATATATATATATATACACACATATACATATAAACTACTATAACTAATTTAAAGCATAAAACTTGAGATCAAAAACTTTTCAGAATCATGAGAAACCAATTTAATCAAATATGTCTAGATTTTAGACTGTGTATACCATCTGTTTGCGTGGGTTTCATAAACACTGTAGCACTGCCTGCAGCAACTATGATGAAAAATTGCTGTGGAGATTTTGCAACCATGATTAAAAACATACGGAGTATGGGATAATGGGAGTGTTTTCATCCTGTGTTTTAGGAGCGTTATGAGTCTGTGGTGCAGAAGACGATGAAGAAAAGTCAGAAGGCCAAACAGAAACCTGGCCAATGCTCACGAAGGGTCAACAAGAACGAAAACAATAATGGTGAATATTTCAACATGTGATTCAAAATGCAATAACTGGCACTAAAACTCTCTTCTAGCCTTGCATCTACTTTCCCAACTCCCTTTCTGACCACTTTCTGTTAGTCGCTCTGCTTTCTGCTCTCCTCCAGCTAAACGCCGCTCTCTTAGTCAATGGGAGATTGACCTTGTCCGTCGTCTTCAGACTCCTACCGTCTCTTATCTAGCCAGAAGCAGGAGTGCTGTGTGTCTGTCACGAGACACAGGTATCACTTTAGACTGAGGAATTCACAAATCACAAGGAAATCACAAGTTTGGAGCTGGATGTAATAAATATCGGCTTCCTGTTTTCTTCTTCTCATGCTCATTGCTTAAACCTATTTCTCCGTACTCATTCATCCTCATTAATTCACCTCATTAAAAAAAAAAACACCATACATCTTCAGTTGTTCATATTTGTCGTCGTTCAGCCTCATGTCATACCATGAACTCAAGCACCACACGAAAGCCCCAGGTGCATTGCGGGAAAGTGGCAAACAGGCCTGCAAGCTCAAGTCCAAACGTCACCATCCGCAGAACCACCAACAGAGAGCTGGTGAGAGTTCACATTAATTTTTAGACCATTTGTTTAAATATACAAATAAATGATTCTTTGAACTGCATGTAGTTTTTACAAAAAATATTTCAGGTGGCAAAAGGCAATTTTGCGGGACTGGACTTGAAAAATCCACAGCTACAAACAACAACAAACGAAATCAAGCCCAAACAGGACAAAAACCCACCAGAGAATACGGTCCTCCCAACATCATGGTACATTTTATATATTTGTACAGCACAATCTCTTAGCTAAAGTCTTTCCATTTAATATCACTGCCGTCTTTGAGAAACAATATCAAAGCTGCATTATATGGCAGTAATTTTAAGGTTTATATCATTGCATGTCATGTAGAAGAGTAATTGGAAAAGCAAAACTGACGTAAGAAACATCTCCAGCAGTAACTTGCAATTTTATATTTCAACCACAGATGGCGACAGAGAGGCAAAATGCTGAGATCTAACTTGTGATTTTACTTTCTTACAGGAATGAATAAAACTAAACTTAAAGGGTTAGTTCACCCAAACATTAAAATTAGGCTGCGTTTTACTCACCCCCGAGGCATCCTAGGTGTATATGACTTTCTTCTTTCAGACGAATCCAGTCAAAGTTATATTAAAAATTGTCTTTGATCTTTCAAGTTGTTTAATGCCACTCAGCGGGTGTTGCATTGCCTCAGTCCAAAAGAGCTTAAATAAAAATCGCTCATCCATAAAAAAAAAAAAAGTGTCTCACGGCTCCGGGGGGTGAACAAAGACCTTCTGTAGCGAATCGATGCGATTTTGTAAGAAAAATATCCATATTCAAAACATAATAATCACTTGAACCTAGCCTGCGCTCACTGTTCTAAACAGAAGCAGTTCCGGGGGAATGATGTATGAGGTCGGCTTTGCGCATGCGCCGCTCAGAAGTGACGCACGCGGAAGCGCAGGGGAGAGATCAAAACAAAACAACGGTCAAGAATTAGAAGTACAAAACGAGGATTTGTAAAGAAGAATGTCAGAGGATTTCGATATAAGCCAAGAGGAGACTGGTTTTCCTTACTTTGCGAAAGTAAGGAAACTTTGCTTCCTTTGATTCTGTAAACAAACATTGGTTTTCACGAGACTCACTGGCGCATGCGCAACGCCGACCTCATACGTCATTCCCCCGGAGCTGCTTCTGTTTACAACAGTGAGCGCAAGCTACATTAAAGTGATTATTACGTTTTGAATATGGATATTTTTCTTACAAAAACGCATCGATTCGCTACAGATGGTCTTTGTTCACCCCCCGGAGCCGTGAGACACTTTTTTTTATGGATGGACCATTTTTATTTAAGTTCTTTTGGACTGAGGCAATGCAACACCCGCTGAGTGGCATTAAACAGCTTGAAAGATCAAAGACAATTTTCAATATAACTTTGACTGGATTCGTCTGAAAGAAGAAAGTCATATACACCTAGGATGCCTCGGGGGTGAGTAAAACGCTGCCTAATTTTCATTTTTGGGTGAACTAACCCTTTAAGTTTCCTCACATGCTCATAATCACAAAATTATACTGTTGGTCATTATGACCCACTCTCTTTATTTACCCGTTTCAAAGGCTGCAGAACAGATCGCATATCAGACAAGCCACACTTAAACAAGATAGTTTGCCTCCACTGCCAGAAGAGGGGGATCTAGAATCGGAGGAAACGCTTGCTCAACAATGTCTACAAGATAACCAACTCCAGTCGAATCCAGCAACTAATGGGCCTCCGAACCCACCAGCAGGCTCTCAGATTCCTAATGGTTAGTGAAAAACTTACTCAGACACGTTTTACAGTAATTCCCACATTTTAATAATATTAGTAATCCTGTTTAAAATCTTTTTCCTAAAATGGCTCTTTGTGATGAGTACTGCATTAGGTTACTTGGAACAAATAAATTAAGTCAACAAAACTATGAAATAACACAAATATATATATATATGTGTGTGTGTGTGTGTGTATGTCTATATGTATTTTATGTATATATATTTTTTCTAGCTATACTTTCTATCTTTAATTTAATATGTATAATTTAATTAATATAATATATAATAAATAATTTAGTTATCTATATGAATATATATATTTCAGACATTAATAAATATATAAAAAATTCCTCTCTCTCTACATTTTTTCACTTTCAGGACCAAGTCAGATTGGTGAGACAGCACAAGTCAGAGCTGCTGCTTGGACTACAGACCCTGAAGAGGCCACTCGCCTGCTGACTGAGAAAAGGAGACAAGCCCGACTCCAGAGAGAGAAGGAGGAAGAGGAGCGCAGACTGAAAGAGGAGATGGAAAGGTTTTTTTGTGTATTCTTACCTTTCTTCTATTAGTGAATGTCCTCTTTTGTGTCTTAGTATTTTACAACTGCTTTTGATTATCAGTGCTTAATTGTATTTGTAAAATGAAAAGGCCACAATTTAAGTTGTTCTTTGCTGAAGTAATTGGACAGAGTTTGAACTTCATGATGACATATAAATTCTTAAAGTGCATTAGGCATCTAACTAAGCTTGTGCAGCTCATCTTTGCAGAAAGAGCAGAGAGGAACTGGCCCGTCAAAGAGTTGAAGAACGAGCCAGACAGGAAGCAGAGGCCCTCAAACTGGAGGAGGAGAAGAGGAAGAGAGAGGAAGAAGAGCGACTCAAGGCTGAAGAGGAAAATACTCGCAGACAGAAAGAGGAAGAAAACAGGGTTCAACAGCAGGTATTAAAAGCTTTTGGCTGTTTAAACCATTTTCCCAAACCTATGTTAAAACATTTGAAAGTGTAACCAAAAAGTGAATAAATGTTTAGCTCTGGCTTTAATTTGTGGCCGATTTGACCAGTGGGGAAGTGCTCAGGAAAACAATATTGTCCATTTGGTGCAAAAAATACACACATCAGGCTTATATAGTACTATGCTCCTCTCACTGACATACCATCTTACTTGTCTTTTGGTCAAGTTTTTTGGCTTCTGACCATTTGTTTTTTTGCCTAAAATAAAGCTAGGATCATATCATGTTAAAAGGATCATTGGAAGTAATACAAATAAAAATCCTATAATCTCCATAATGTACTTTCAGAGAGAGCAAGAGGCTCGTCAGAGGGTGCTGGCAGAGCAGCAGAGACTGGAAAGAGAGAGTCATTTCCAGAAAGAGGAGGCCGAACGCCAAGACAGGAAAAAGGTACAACTTAGAAACAGACAGCCGTTTAGCTAACTGTGAAATTCAACTTTGCCATCACAAGAATAAATAAAATGTCAAATATATTCAAATAGAAAAAAGTTATTTTTAAATTGCAATAATATTTCACAATATTACTGTTTTTACTGTATTTTGTTTAAATAAATGCAGCCTTGGTGAGCATGAGAGGCTTCTTTCAAAAACATAGAAAATCTTACCGACCCTAATGTATATTGTGATTTCAATTTTTCCCAAATCAGCGTCTGGAAGAAATCATGAAAAGAACAAGAAAGACAGACTCTGATAACAAGGTAAGACTATCACTGGCAGGAGCTTTGTTTATGCCACATCTAGAGGCCCTGCTCACTTTTTGTCCCATTTAGAAAACTGCATCAGTGAAGGACAACTTGCCTTGTGAGAACATGAAGCCTGTAATCAGGCTACCAGGTCCAGGAAAAACGCCAAAACTGGAGCTGAGGGATGAGGAGGATATGCTTCCTACTGTGGCCTTCAAGGAGCGACGGTCCTTCCGCAGTCTTTCTGGCCTGGATGAGATACAAGCCCATCAGCAAACCGGTATGTGAATGCATTCACCTGACTGCATGTAAACCAAAATAAATATATTAAGTTAATATTATGCAACTCAAGTTTAGATTTGATTATTCAAGGATTAGATTCAATATTATGCAAGAACTGTTATTAAAGAGTTAAGTATAATTTAAAGATATCTAAAGCAAAAACCATCTGTGTTAAAAAAATCATTACTTGGTATAGTATACTATTAAATGCATGCCACCTGTTTTTATATTGTAAATACATCAAATTTAAGTAAATTAAAATTTGACGTTATACAGTTGGTATTAGGGCTGCACGATAAATCGCATGCGATATTTAACGCGCATCTTGTCAGTAAATATCGCATGCAATTTATCGTGCAGCCCTAGTTGGTATACAAAATGTTAATGTTTTCCCCCATGCTTCAGAGGTTATTTAACCCACGGACCTGTCATACGATGCCAAGACCGTCAGAGCAACTTCAGCAAGCTTGTCTTTCTGAACAACACAAAAACATCATATGCACTTCATTTCCCTGCACTTTAATAAACCTGTAGTTTAATAGTTACACTTCCTTATCCAGATTACAGTTCTCGACTGCCCAGTTAAAATGCTTAAATTAAGGCTTGATTTGCTAGAGGGACATCATGCATCACTCAGAAGCCAGATAACTTTGGGTATGTGGTAAGATTCACATAATATCAATAATAATAATAATACTTGAATAATACTTATTGACTTAAAGATAGACTACCCACCAAATAAAACTTGAATGATTCATTTTTAAGCTTTAATTTAATCATATTTTATATTTTAGCCAATATGCTTATGGTGTTATGAAGAGAAATGCTTTCTCCTCAAATGTCTTTGCAGTGATGTAATAGTCTTATGGATTTATCAGGCTTTCTTTTTTTATAAATATACACATGTAAATGGTAATTCACCTGCACGACTGCATACTGTACACTACAGTTTAAAAGTTTGGGGTCAGTACAATTTTTTAAATAATGAATACGTTTTTCAGCAAGAATGCATTACAATTATCAAAAGTGACAGTAGAGACTTAAGATTGATACAAAAAGAATACTTAAAATAAATGCTGTTCTTTTCTAATCAAAGGATCCTAAAAAATGCATTACAGTTGCCATAAAAACATAAGCAGCATAACTATTTTCAACATTGATAAGTTTCTTGAGCACCAAATCAGCATATTAGAATGATTTCTGAACGATCGTGTAACATTGAAGACTAGAGTAATGATGCTGAATATTCAGCTTTGCAATCACAGAAATAAATGTCATTTTAATCTATATTTAAAACAAAAAAACATTTACAATTTGTATTTTAAATTGTAATAATTTCATAATATTACTTTTTTTTTATCAAATAGATGCAGCCTTGGTGAACATGAGAAAAAAAAAATCTTACAAACCCCAAACTTTTAAATGGTAATGTCTGTGTATCTTATATCCAGATATCTGTGCTAGAAACTATTCATGTAATTAAGGATCTCTCTTTTCAATGCTGCTGCTTTGACTCATGAGGGTACACGCATATACAGAGGATATTTTCCATCTGTCCTTATTGCTTACCAGTGCTTTTGTGTCACAGTATTACAGCAAACGTGAGCTCATGAATTTCCACAGTTTCTGATTTTACACTGCTGCTATTTAGCTGTTCCAAATACCCCCCCCCCCCCCCCCCTTTAAAATAAAAAAGAAATCGTTTTTA
>NW_015505233.1:831811-841712 GCF_001515645.1 Sinocyclocheilus grahami | reverse complement strand
CCCCCCCCCCCCCCCCTTTTAATAAATGAAAATGTATGATTATTACGTGCTCGTCTGCCTTATAAACATTACTATAGTGTGCCGGTATCTGCTGAACTTGTGCAATGATAGAGGCTTATGCAAATATGGTGCAAAGATGTAAACAGTTCAATTCATTTTTTTTATTGGTGTAAGTAAATAAGCTTAAAAAAACAGACTGGTTGTTGGCGTGTGTTTTTTTTTTTTTTTACCACAGTCTAGTAAAACACTATTAAAAAGGAATAACCATCGCATTTCCCGCTGAGGTTTCACATTAGCTGAAATGATTGGAGAACTGAATGTTCTTGTACCCTGAGAACATTGTTACATGTTTGGTAAATGGGCTGCCAGTTTGGCAAACAGTGACCGAAACCTCAGATGAGAAGAATCCTGGAGAACTGAAGCAAGTCTAGCAGAGAGGACATGTAGTTCAGTACTGTTAATTGATGAGTCTCTAATAGGTTCTGCAGTGCTTAAATTAACTAAGTTTCTGTTAAATATGTAACAATCATAAATGTACAAAAAGGACAGAAAATTATTTGAAATATTTTGGTGTGACACTGATGGTCAAGAAATCAATACAATATACAAACATAAAAAAAAATTATATTTGTATAAAACTTTAATTGTAGTATAAAAAGGTCAAGTATGTATTTTCTGTACAATTTCCTGAAGGCTTAAGGCACTGCCTCATTGATAATAGAATGTGGACATAGAAAAACTGAAAACCAAACTTTAAGGCCTGGTTTCACAGACAGGGCTTAGACTAAGCCAGGACTAGGCAATAGGCTAGTTCAGGGGTGCCCAAGCTCGGTCGTGGAGGGCCGGTGTCCTGAAGAGTTTAGCTCCAACCCCAATTAAACACACCTGAACCAGCTAATCAAGCTCTTACTAGGCATGCTAGAAACTTGAAGGCAGGTGTGTTGAGGCAAGTTGGAGCTAAACTCTGCAGGACACCGGCCCTCCAGGACCGAGTTTGGGCCCCCCTGGGCTAGTTCAATTAGGACATTTAAGTAATTTTTATTAACGTGCCTTAGAAAAAAACATTGCTGGTGTGCAATTTGAGACAAAATAGAGGCACCGATATATTTTAAGATCAGTCAGTGCAAGTGTCTTTCAGTTAAAACAGCTCAGATTTACATTTTAGTCTGGGACTAGGTTTGAGCCTCGTCTGTGAAACCGGGGGTAAGTGTGTTGTGTGACTGTTTAAGCATTTAACTTTAAGCAACATTTGTGTAATATTTTAATAATATTCAAATATTTTACTAGAATTAACTGTAAATGAATTAAACCGATTATGCCAAAAATGTTAGTAATAGTAGTCTCTGACAGGCCGAAATACCCAGTTTAAAGCTGTATGTCATGCTAGGTTAATTTCGTGTTAGATAATAATTTATCTAACATATCTAATCGTTCAAAAACATGGGATTTGTGCCTCTAATGCTTTAAAAGAAATAAATAAATGGGACAACAAATTGTACCCTATTCCTGGAAAGTGCCGCAAGCAGCCATAACAGACATTGAACCTCGAGGGATTGAATTTGCAGCACTTACCAGATTTTGTGGGATTAAAGGGAGTTTGAACAACATTTGGTTGGATCATCCCAGTAAATAGATGACAAAAAGGCATCGCTGTTTGAAGACAACAGTGGAATTCTCCTAAATTTAGGCTAATTGCATCACCTGTCCACAGCTGCTGCTTGACTGACCGTCTGTGAGGCGACCAACTGAGAGTCGTATCATGTCACCTCCTGTTGGTTTAAGATGAACATGAAGTATGGCAAATTAATCTCTCTGTGCTTAGCCAGCAGTTTTATGTTTATTTCCAGCTATATTAAACTGAGGTGTGGGGAGTGCCTGATTAGCTCGACGTGGACCGATATAAACAAACGTAGGTGCTCGAGTCGACCAGCAGATGGCGCTACTAGCAAATAAAAGATTTTCAGCATTTTCGGTGACTAGAGGGAGATTCGCGCAGTCTTCTGCTGAATTGATTTTACATTTCCAGCATTTCAGAATTAAAAACGTTATTTGTTAATATCCTCTCATGACTAACGATGCATGCAATATGTCCTTTCACAATTCCTTAGGTAAATTTACTTGTAAAACATTTGTACAGCTGCTTTAGATATACTGGGTGAAATAAATGTGTGTTTTAGAACTACAATTATTTTAAATAATGCTTTTGTTGACTTGGTTTTGTACAAAATTATAGACACTGAACCTAAAGTAGTCTAAATATTAAATTTAAGATTTCATTCTTGGCTTTCAGCAATTAAAATGATAAATGTATGAAATTAAAATACAATAAAGCACACAACAGACACGGCATCCAAAGGATATATCATTTATTGCACTCCGGTGCATTTAAACATGAAAATGTAACAATTTTCATTACAAAAGCAGAACATGGATTCACTTGGTCACTTTTAAAAACTGTTAAAGACACAAGTTACTTCCCATACACATTCTCATGCAGAAAGTTTGGCTTGTTTGCAATTTCTGACATATTTTGTAGGCTTATACATTTATGAGGATGCATTAACATTCTGGTTTCAGGCCAGAGTTCAATTTAATTTGCAATGATCATGCGACTAGCACTCAGCAGCCAGTGTGCTTGTTCTGTACAGTGGATATTTCAGCTTACAATTTAGGAAAATGTAAGAAAAAAACTTTTTACAACATATTACTGGCCCCACAGGCTCAAATTAAATCCTTCGGTTTTGGGATTTATATCAGCCCAGAGACCTAAAAACCACCACTAACACCTTCAGTGTCCAAAATATTTCAAATTCACTCAATACGTTGTATTTATAAATGTGTCAAATGACCAATAAATGTGTTAGATTTGTGTACTCTTGAATTTTGTAGAATGCATAAAATATACACTGTAAGTGCAGGATTTATTATTAAAATAATAGGCAAATTCATAATTTGTTCACTGTGTTGGGGATAGGTTTCAGTATCTTTAACTGAATCTTTGGCAGTTCTTATCTTGAGTTTTTTTTTTTTTTTAAAGTGCTGTTGATGCCATAAAAGTGTCTCTAAGCTTAGAGAGCCCTATATGATATTTCTTAATATATATCTATACCATAATACCCTGGCTTTATCATATAAAAAAATGTCAGCAGAATATAATAAGCATGTATTCATGCTTAAAAACCTTCATTTTTACTATATAATGCAAAAAAATAAAAGGGGTGTTTCTAATGTGATCACTTTATATATATAAAAAAAAAGATACATTCAAAATCTCACAGCATAATAGCTTTAAAGCATACCAAAAACCTTCACTTACTTTATACTGTTTCTGAAAAAAGTCTCTTATGCACACCAAGGCTGCATTTATTTGATCAAAAAAAGAAAATATTA
This sequence comes from Sinocyclocheilus grahami, assembly GCF_001515645.1. Lineage (NCBI taxonomy): Eukaryota > Metazoa > Chordata > Actinopteri > Cypriniformes > Cyprinidae > Sinocyclocheilus > Sinocyclocheilus grahami. The sequence goes on along the minus strand of NW_015505233.1, from coordinate 838,322 downwards.
TTACAAATTAAAATAACTGTTTAATATTTTAATATATTTAAAATGTAATTTATTTCTGTAATGGCAAAGCGGAATTTTCAGCTGCCAAAATGGATCTTAAATGGATATGTTTTTAGTGTCCTATGATCCTTCAGAAATCATTCTAATATGCTGATTTGAAGCTCAAAAACATTTCGTCTTATTATCCATGTTGAAAGTTTTTTGTGGAAACCGTAATTCATTTTTTTCAGGACACTTTGATGAATTGAAAGAGCAGCAAAATGTTACAAAAACATTGTTTGTAACATATATGTATTTATTGCCTCTTTTATGCAATTGAATGCATTCTTGCCATATAAAAATATGAATTTCTTCCAAAAAAAACAAACAAACATTTGATGTCATTAACAAGTCTATAAAATTGAGGGGCACAAACAGGAACATTGTCACAAACCCTGAGGATGTGCAATCAAATAATTCAAAGAGATTTTTACATTTTACTGATTTTTGGTTGCCAGTTTGTTCCTATGTGGTTGCTAAGGTGTTCTGACTATTGTTTAGCAGATTGCTATGTGTTTTCTGGGTCTTATTTACAGGCAGAAGTCAAAAGAGCCCACCTAGGAGTCTCTATAATACTCTTGTCCCTAGATACAGCTTGGATCCTTTAAAGTCTATGCATTTTAAAATCCGTTGTGATGAAGAAACAAACTCTATCTACATTTCAGATGGCCTGAGGATGAGTAAATGTTAAGCGTTTTTATTTTTGGGTGACTATACCTTTAAATACCCTATGAAATCGGTGTCTGTTAGCTTTGAGCCTAATTTATGTGCTGGTATCCTCATAGCAGTTGACTAAATCTTTAGCAGATAAACACATTTCTTTCTTTTCCAAGAAAACAAACCAAAAATATTGATGGATCATCTTGAACTGTGGTTTCAATAAAAATATGTCAACACTAGAGACAAACGCTTGTCAAGTGACTTGTCAAAATGAAACTCAAGTCAAGAAAGCATCTTGCCATGTAAAATAACTGTGCAAAAACAGTTTCAGGCAAGCAAGCATGGGTGTCTCTCAATACACTGTGCTTCCATCTTTCCTAGATTAATCTTGCTGCAAACGGTTTACTCAATTACATCACTGCAGGACTGCCACTGACAACATAAAGCATCGTACATTTGAAGATTAAAAATCCCCAAACACACTCCTATCACAGGTACAAAAAATACACCCAGTCTGAACAAATACAAACACTCCTGTTTCATTGATGTGAGGTCTAATAAAACAGGGATGGAAGTGTTTGCCTGAACAGGTTTTAAGTGCACGGAGTCATTTAAAACTCCAATTGCTACATTGCATGAGGTAAGGGTGGAAATTGGGATTAACTGTTTCTGTAAGACAAGATAATAACAATAATACCACACCCCAGGCTGAATCACAGTCTTTGTATTGCATTACAGTGTTTTTTTTTTGATAACTTAGCAAAAGATTAGGTTTATCTAAATCCGTCTTGAAGATATTCAGTATGAATATATAGTTTTAGTTACCTTTTATTTATGATGGTACTGTCCACTTTGCTGCGGTCTAAGGCCTTCCCATTTTGTCCCTAGTAAAAAGAAAACAAGAGATTGGTGAAATCAAAGAACATGCAAATTAACACAGTACATTAATATAGTACCAGAAAAAAGGCCGTCAACTTCTTTAGATTTTAACTATGTGGAACCTACACTGCTAGCTGAGATCATTATGTAACAATATTGTTCAAAAGTTTGAATTCAGTGCGATCTTTCTTTTTGTTTGTTTCTGAAAAAAGTCTCTTATGCACACCAAGGCTGCATTTATTTGATCAAAAAAAGAAAATATTATTACAAATTAAAATAACTGTTTAATATTTTAATATATTTAAAATGTAATTTATTTCTGTAATGGCAAAGCGGAATTTTCAGCTGCCAAAATGGATCTTAAATGGATATGTTTTTAGTGTCCTATGATCCTTCAGAAATCATTCTAATATGCTGATTTGAAGCTCAAAAACATTTCGTCTTATTATCCATGTTGAAAGTTTTTTGTGGAAACCGTAATTCATTTTTTTCAGGACACTTTGATGAATTGAAAGAGCAGCAAAATGTTACAAAAACATTGTTTGTAACATATATGTATTTATTGCCTCTTTTATGCAATTTAATGCATTCTTGCCATATAAAAATATGAATTTCTTCCAAAAAAAACAAACAAACATTTGATGTCATTAACAAGTCTATAAAATTGAGGGGCACAAACAGGAACATTGTCACAAACCCTGAGGATGTGCAATCAAATAATTCAAAGAGATTTTTACATTTTACTGATTTTTGGTTGCCAGTTTGTTCCTATGTGGTTGCTAAGTAATGCATTCTTGCCATATAAAAATATGAATTTCTTCCAAAAAAAACAAACAAACATTTGATGTCATTAACAAGTCTATAAAATTGAGGGGCACAAACAGGAACATTGTCACAAACCCTGAGGATGTGCAATCAAATAATTCAAAGAGATTTTTACATTTTACTGATTTTTGGTTGCCAGTTTGTTCCTATGTGGTTGCTAAGGTGTTCTGACTATTGTTTACAATTATGCTATGTGGTTTCTAGTGTTTTCTGGGTCTTATTTACAGGCAGAAGTCAAAAGAGCCCACCTAGGAGTCTCTATAATACTCTTGTCCCTAGATACAGCTTGGATCCTTTAAAGTCTATGCATTTTATTGTCACTAATAATACCTTTTGCATTAACAAACCTTTGATTCAGTGATGTCAATGACCTTTCTCAAGTGTATAGTAGTCAAAGGTTGGCTTGCATCCGTCACAGCTCCTTCCCTTTTAAGAGAATGACAAATTTGTTATGGCTGATAAAACACGTTTCATATGCCTCGCTGAACTATAAGAAACCATATATGGAGCTACAAGTTACAATTAAGCTAATTTATTCATGACAGATTAAAAAAAAAAAAAGCAGAGTAAACTTCATGACTTCAATCATCTGTAATGGAAAACACACGTTTTTACATTAACACAACATGCTGTAAGATTAAAACGTTTGCATCATTCATCTAAAATGGATATGACCTGTTCACCAACCAGTTTTTAAAACTAAACATTAAGTACATTTAAGGCAATTTGCAATGGATCTAAGAGGCGTATGAGGTCACATCCTTCAGAAAACAGAATGCTCCCCTGTGGCTCGGGCTGAGTATCTGTAGCAGACTCTATTAATGGAGCTGTACCTCATAGCCCCAGTGTTTTCTCTGGCACCAGCGCTGATGGTCAGGTTGTCATCTGTCTTAATGAGCTCACAATGCTCAGCGGGTGAATCAGGCTCCACCGCGCCCCATTCTCCCGGGTGCCTGTCAAACGGGCTTTGCTCCTGGATATGCATGGATCCCGCTCTGTCCTAGATGGACACATGTACAACAGAGTGAATCTATAATGCAAGATTTCAATATCCAGAATACAGGCCTAAGATAATGAATTTCCACTTTAGTAATATTATCAACTGACTGTCCCTGCAACAAGTACTGAAGTATTTAAATAACTTGAAGTTCTAAAAAGCTAAAGTTTATATTTTACCTAGCAAGGACACATTAAATTGATCAAAAGTTATTTATAAATGTCACATTTCTATTTCAAATAAAAACTTTCCTTTTGAATTTTCTATTCATCAAAAATCCTGAAAATGTATCATGGTTTCCATAAAAATTTTAAGCAGATTCCTTGATACCAAATCGGCATATAAAAATGATTATGAATGATCATGTGACACTGAAGACTAAGGTTATGGCTGCTAAAAATTCAGCTTTGCCATTACATGAATAAATTGTATTTTACAATATATTAAAATAGAACAATTATTTTAAATTGTAATAATATTTGACCATATAAAATTATTTTACAGTATTTTTGATTAAATGAGGCAAAAACATTTAAAAATCTTACCAAACCCGTTCTTACACTAGTATATATAGAGAGAGTGATAGTTCAGATTAACTATGAAAAATATATACTATTATTTATACCAATAAATGATTTTACATTTTTAATATGAATTATATATCAGAATCTCAACCACTATCTTTTTTATTGTTTCTTATTAAAAGGTCAACTGGAGACAAAGGAGAGAGAATAGAGAAATGACATGAACCAGACTCAATCTGATACTGCCCATATGAGCACCACAGCTCAATATGCACAGTAAAAGCATATGTGGCTCCAAGAAAGTCACACAAAGCACTGCTTGACACTGCAACTGAACCCAACTCTACAGAGAGCTGATCCACATACTCGTTATGTGAGGGAATTGAACAGTCACACTTTATTTTAAGGTCCACTTCTTGCCATTAACTACGACTTTTGCCTCAAACTCCTAATTTGCTGCTTATTAATTGTTAGTAAGGTAGTTGTTAAGGTATTGGGTAGGATTAGAGATGTAGAATATAGTCATGCAAAATATGTGCTTTTATGCATGTGCTTTTAGTTTAAGTACCAATAAACAGCCAATATGTTAATAATATGCATGCTAATAAGCAACCAGTTAATAGTGAGAATCGGTCCCTATACTAAAGTGTTACCAGTTTGTCTTTATAGTTCATCTCAACTATCAATCTTTAATCGGGAAAAGAAAGCATGTTAGAGAGGAAAATGAATACAGTATTAGTACTTTTGGCTCTGAATATTTGCGCTATACTCAAAGGACTTGATAGCAACTGTAACAGATCATTAAAGGAAAAGATCACTTTGAGGAATGCGCTGAAGTGAACTACATTTGGAAAAGGAGGTCGTGACTCTGAAAGAACTCATATGCTGATACCACTGCTTCTGTTTGTAGGTCAGTCCGTGCATTAAACTGTGCCTTGTTTTCTAGGCCATAGGAAAGTGAGAATGAAAAATAACCTTTCTCGACTTAAATCCCTTGCCGTGGTCCTCTGATGTGTCTTCAGTGTCTGTATCCGATTCAGTAAGTGAACGCTTAGGAGGTGCCGGCTGAAGCGGAGTCATGCTGAGGGACAGGCGTAGCTCTGCAGGACGTCTTTCAGGGTACCCACGGACACCAATAACAAACTTTGAGTCCTCAAAGGTGGTCTCCTCTTCAATTGGTAGTTCAGTGCTGGACACTTCTGGATGCAGTCTGTGCAGGCTTTGGGACAGTGTAGAGTCGTTTTCTCCATCATGGATGCTGGTGTCAGAAAGAGGCTCCACAAAGGTCTCAGTGACGGAATTCAGAACATCATAGTGGGAGTCCACTACTGATACAGGTCTGTTATCCTTGACCCCTCTAGGCTCCATATTGTCTGAAACCTGAGCTTGGCTTTCACTGTTTGTATTGTGAGAGAACTCTGTCCTCCTTATGCCATCTGACCCATTTTCCAAGGGGCTCTTTCCTATAATAAGCAGATCTTCATGAATACCTTTACTCTCTCTTGGCTCATTCTTGAGATCACATACAGTTCCGTTTAATTCATTGTTCTTTTCCCTTGGATTGTCCTCAAAGTTTCCTTCTGATTCACTGAAATGTCTCAAGTCTGAATTACAATCCTTCTCAGTTGAGTTTAAATGGGACAGACAATCGTCACCCTGTTCGCTTGATTCAGCTGAGCTTTTTGCCACAGGACCTCCACACATATAACACACTTGATCTTCATCAGGAATCTCAACTTCTGTTTGGCTCCAATCTGAGATAGGTTCTTCTGGCTCCTCAAATACCACATCCTTCACCTCACTTTCCAAGACAGCTTCTTGTTCCCTATCACGGAGGTCACTATTCTCGTTGGTTTCAGAATGACCATTTGGAAGGTTTTTGCCTGGTTCCTCTGTTGGTTCTTCAGCATGATCAGCACACAGTTTAATATCCTCCTCACTTCCTGATATAGAAACCCTCTTGTACTGCAGAACTGGACATTCAGGCTCACTGTGATCCTCAAATATGAAAGGCTTCTCCTCAGGTCCATCCCTCAAATCGAGAGTGTCCCTCTGCATGGCTTCTGTATTGGAATACTCAACATTGTCCTGAAAAGCTTCAGATTCCAGAACTCCACTCACTTCTTCATCAACAGTGGAAGTGAGTAGACTCTCATTTTCAGGTTGAGCTGTCATGGCTTCCTTATTATCCTGAAAGTATCCTGAGTCACTTTCCAAACATGAAGAATCATCAGATGATGGTTCTCTAATTAATTCATAGGAAAACCTTTCTTTGAATGAACACGCATATCCTTCAGGTCATTGTGTATGTTGTTACTGTCCTTGTATATTGTCTTTTATATTGTATACTGTTTTATGCAGGCCTATGATAGAACCACTCGTTCATGTAATCTTACCTATATGTAATCCTACCATGTTTAGTATCTATGAATTCGTCTTCTGATGATCTAAACGAGAATGCATATTACATGCTGATACCTATGCAACATATGTGTTCTAAGAATCTTTACTAGTTTGTGCATCAACACCCAAGCGAATTACATTTGCAAATTACCATGCCCTCACACAAAGGGTCATAAAACAGTGA
>NW_015505233.1:787926-830701 GCF_001515645.1 Sinocyclocheilus grahami | reverse complement strand
CTGATGTTTCCTTCAGGCGGTAGATCTGCTGAATATTCAATGGTCCCATAGCTTCATGCTTTATTTCTCTTCTCTTTACTGCCTAAGCTTTAATCCTGTTCCTATATCAACTGTATGCGTGTGTGTGGGTGTGTGTATGTGTATGTTAGACTAGTTTAAGTGTTTATGTAGTTAATAAAGTCTTACTTGTATCACACTTGACGTTGTTCATTGTTTGCTCATAACTGGAGTCCCTAATCATGCAGATGTATGCTACATGCTCTGTGTAGTATTGTACACACACAAGAACAGTAAGAAAGTTATTTCCCTTAACCAGGAAATTAACGTTCTTAGAATTGACAGACAGTTGACCCTGAGAGGTCAAGTAAATACTTACAGCAGATCTAAATATTTATAATTAATTATAACTAGTTATGATTAATTATTCATATTTCCCCTTTGAGCTGAGTCGCTACAAAACCCAACTGCAGTTTGATTGATATTACTTGGAATGTGCAATAAAAAAAAACGTGATTTCTGAAAAGAAATAAAAATGGAGTTATCGGTTTATGCAAATTAACTTATCATATATAATTATAATTAACTATTAAATGTACACTTTATAATTTTTTAAGTGAAACATTTTTTTAGAAAAAAATTCCAGCATCATTTGTTTGCAGATTGTTGTTTGATACCTAATGTAATTACATTCATACATTTTTAAGTGTGACTTCAGTATACAAATACATTTTGGGGCCACTATATATCAACCAACATTTTGATATTTACCTTCAGGTTCTAGGAGTCTTGGGATCCCAAGACTGTAGTGTGCTGTTCTGAAGGCTTCCTCAATGTTCTCTCTGGGCGTTCGGAGCAGCGCTCTTCTCATATCTACCAAACTATTGTCAATCGACTTAATCACAGCAAGGAAAGCCAGACCACTTGTCCAGCTCTTTCCAAAGTCCTGCACAGCAACTCCATATCTGGAAGAACACCGTAATCAAGCAATGCTTTGAATAAACGGCCGGTCCTAAATCTGGCCAGTCTCAATTAAAAAAATTCCCGGAGGCCACTAAAATCACTTACTTTCTAGTACGTCTCTGGACCCATTGCAGGAGGGTCTTGATCACCCTTCCATGACCTCTTGGAGCAATGGTGGGTTTTCTGTCATCTGAGGGCGTGCTGGAGTGGGAAGTGTCTGAATCAGAGCTGGTGGGTATGGATGACAGGCTGGAGGAGGAAGGGAACTGACTCTTAATGTTCCCCGTGAGTTCTTTGATCTGTAATACAAACAGGTAATTACTGAACAAGTAGACGACAAGCATTTACTCAGCGTGGTGGCTATTCCTATCATGCTGCTAAGTAAACTCTTTGGTCCTATCTTAACGCTGACTCTGATCTCTTAAGTGATAAGAGAGTTGTTCGTTCTCTAGATAAGATTAGTGCACATTTGGACCCTAAACCAACATTATGCGATTGCCAAGAGATTCAGAATGTGCATGTTCAATCACTGGTCCAATTAGACCTCATTGTTTCCCACAGCCATTTAAAACCATATAGGAATGTTTTCTGAGTTGCAATTAATCCAATGTCTAACTAAATGCCACTAAATCCAATTAAATATACATTTCAATTTATTAAATGTATTTTTTTTTAATATTACAAATATATTATTATTTAAATGTGTATAACTGTAATATTTTTATTTAAAAAAAAATTTCAAGGATGCATAGAATTGATCAAAAGTGACAGTAAAGGTTCTTACATTGTCACAAAAAAATTATATTTCAAAGAAATACTAAAATCAAACGTCTATTCAAAGAACCCTGAAAATAAACTGTATCACATGTATTTCCAAGAGATTCAGAAGGTGCTGTATATGCAATTGTTGGTCAAATTAGACCTCATTGTTTCCAACAGCCACTTAAACCCACAAAGAAAAGACTCTTGAGTGGCAAATAATCCATTGTTTATCTATTCACCCCACTAAATCCAATTAAATATAGTCTAATCCAAACGCAATCAAGATTTAGAAATAAAGAAACACACAGGTAGAAAACATGATTACGCTACCTGGAAAAACAGTATGATGTTCCAGATAAGCCCAAGCACTATGGATGGATTGCCATCTGCAATATCTGCTGCATCAATGCTGACTAATTTCACCTATAACCAGAAACAGATTTATCACACTTTCAGGAAAAGCATTCAGGATGTTTTATTTGCTTTTTGTGAGGGTGTGTGACATCAAATTATACTTACGTTTCTTTCTTCCAGAAATGTCAATACCTTGGCGATGTTATTGAGCCTAAAAATACGATGCGAGGATGGCTTAAAGCCATGCAGCTGAAAGGTCAAATGTCAGCATTTTCTTAGTCATTCATAGGAACAGATGAAGTAATATGATTAAGAAAATCTACTGAAATGATTCTCACCAGTTTACATCCTGAGAGTTCTTCAAGTAGAGCCATCAGAATCTTTCCATCCTGGATATCACAAAACAGATCCCGCACCTCCATACGAGGGTTGCACTGCACACCAAAAAACACATGCAATTTGTGCAAAATCAAGAAAGATTATATTTCTGTCATAATCTATAAATATAAAAGGTGAGAAAAATGCAAATTATGCATTTTTAAAATGAATATTTAAAAAAAATCCAAATATCAAATAATAATATAAAAAATATTGTTGCCCTAATAGTCGGATATCAAATGCTTCTCATTGTTTCAGAGAGTTTGCAATCAAAAGTCAGAGATTTCAATTCACTAAAATATTCAAATATATTCCTAAACTAGGTCAAAACTGCTTTCTTTTTAAGAGACAGAAGTGAAAAGTTGATACTTAAAACAAAACTGAGAACTCTGAGCAGTTAAGTTTCATTCTGAGTGACTTCATTTACAGAATGTGATTTAAAACAAGCCAACACATGTATGTGTGTTGAGAACATTTCCCAGAAGAATAAAAAGGATATGATGGGACAACGGTGGAAACTGGACGGTTAAGGGTGAAATTTTCCACCAAAACAAACCAGACAAAGTGTAATTGTCCAATAGTGGGTCGAAGTTTTGAGAAGAAGTCAAACTCGGGGTCACAGAATAGAGTGACATTGTGTATGAAAACAAAGGATTCATCACTGAGTGTTTTCAGTCAGTATTATGAGACTCTGAAGAATGGCAGCACTACAATCTATAAGCTGTCTACAACACAAGAAGACCAGCGGCGGGCTGCCAGAGAAAACAAAAGAGCAGGCTTAAATGAGTGCAAATGTATGTGTTTATGTGTGTTTTGTGTCTGTCTCACCATTTTTGGTAACTAATGAAAGGAGGAGGAAAAATCTGAGAGTGAAAGTGGAAGAAGGGAGTCTCAGAGAGTAAAAATCATAGAACATTTTTTGACAATTTGAAAATATTTGAAAATAATATTTTTTTATATTGTAAGTACAAAATAAACGTAAGAAGCATTCTGAATTAATTTGAAAAAACAATAGGTAAGATATATATATACTGTATGTGTGTGTGTGTGCGTATATATATATATATATACTGTATATATATACACACACATACACATATTGTCACACCCCATTGGACTTTTGTTGTGTTTTCTTCCCCCATGTGCTCTGTGTGACCTAGTTTTTCCTCATGTTTGATTGTGTCATTTAGTTCAGGTGTGTGTCATTAATTATCTTCATTTGCCTCAGTATTTAAAGTGTAGTCTTTCCTGTTTTCCCTTGTCCGGTACTGATGTGATTGTGAATGTTTCCCTACGTGTGCTCCTGCCTGTCCGTCCTGGATTTACCCTTGTGTGGATTTATTAAAAGACAATTTGCATTGATCTTCATCTTCTTCGTGCGTTTATATCACCGTAGTGTGACAGAATACCGGACCAAGAAAAAAATAAATGAATGGAATGGGCGGCGAAATTCTCAATCGACCTGGTAACGTTCACCCTGGGATTTTCTAGTCTTGCCGTCACGTCCTTATTTGACAATGAGACGCTGAAATCCCTGTTCCGGATCGGGGTAAATTACCATCGCCCCATGGACCTCCCAGACACCACCAGACTGAACTGGAGGGAGGCCATGTTTAGGTGTCTGGAGAGCGTCCTACCCCGATCCGGAACATGACAGGACCCAGAGCCCTGCCCACCATCACCCCGCTGCGCGGAGCAAAAGCCCGAGCCCACCGCGACTGACGGAGCCATCACATAATGGAGCAACAGAGCTGAGGATCTCCCCGGAGCCAGAGCCAGTGACGTCAGACCAGGTGCAAGAGCCGGCTACAGAGCTCGCCACGGGGGAGATCGCTATGGACAGCGAGAGTGCAGAGGGAAGCTCCGCCCACTGCACCATGGCTGAGGCTGAGCCGAGCTCAGTGGACTATGATTGGGATGTATATGCAGACATGCCCCCTCTTCTCTCTGCCTGCCCTGAATTATCTGCCTGCCCTGAACTATAACACGTGTGTGTGTGCTACATATAAAATAACACACTAATTTTTTGTGACAATTAAGTAAAAATTTTTTTATTATACTTAGTATTAATTCTTACGTTTTAATTAACTTTGTCTTAATAAAACTGTATTTTGAAAAACTGTAGAACTGTAATTAAACTGTATAAAAACAGTACAATACATTTAAACCACTACTTCCCCAAAAAACATTTCCTCAGGCCTAATATTCTTCCTACAATTTAGGTTAATTTTTCTACCTCATGCATAATTAATACTAAGAAATTACAATTTCCTTCATTAATAATTCAGCAGAGAGACCGAGACATTCATTTCCTGTTTGTAGTAGGCTATGTGTTACCAGTACAAAGATGGCTTGATCTGTGCACAACAACGAAAATCTGAAATCTATAAACTACACCTACTTGGTTCAAAGGATCCAAATGAATTTTTACTGACCTTCTCTAGATGTAGATTCATCCATCTGGTGAATGTTCTCTTCTGCACCACCTCCCTCTCAACTGGAAGAGAAACAAAAACAACAGCATCACGTCAGTGGAGGTAAATGATGCACAGAGATGAAACGGCAAGAAGTTGTTTCATCTAAAACAGCAGCTCTATGTCATTAATCTCACGTGGCCTGAAGCAATCGCTCACTTGTGAGCACACCATGGCAACAAAGGCCAAACAGAGCACGGTCATTACAGTCAAAGTGGAATGACCAGTGCCCATAAACGGCAAACCTCCACTGAGCCGTTTTATTTAATGAGCAGCCAACGGCAACTTGTGCTTGTCTTTGCATTATTACACTAAGAATGTACTGACACTTGTAGAAACATAATTAAAATCTAAATGCTTTACACTGTGCTGCAAGTGTAGTGCTGACATGAAGAATAAACATTAACGCACTCTAGCCCAGCATGTATAGCAAGTATACAATAAATCAGTGAGGGCGTTATAATATACACGGTTTCACACAACAGTTATACTTAATATGCTCACAATATCATGAAAATTCCTTAAACTTTTTCATTTTGGTAAAAATCATAAACAGTTCATGCAAATCCCAGTTTGAAATGCCTATATTTTTGCCTTTCGCCCCAATAATTATTTGTTTGTAAACTGCTTTATTGCTATTTTGTCTGCTTATTTGTGAAACACAAACAGAAGAAATTTGTAAATTGTTCAGAAAATGTTGCTTACATAAATTGTCACACTCAATTCAAATATAACATTTACACTGAGTCTGACTTGTTCCAAAAAAAATTTGAAAATTGCATAAGCAAAAACAATTAGCACTGCATTGGAAAATAATAAATAAATGTATTCCCCAAACTACAATATATTTTACTTATCTATTTACCTTGTGCAAGTTAACATTTAGAAATATTCAAGCAATGTCAATTACACATAATACTTAAGAAACAATGTTAACAAATAAATCAATTATACATATTTTTGTCTTAATATCTTATATCTTAATTTGAAATATATCTTAATTTGTGGCTCTTGCACTGACAAATACTTAAGCTCTTTTACAAAACAATATTATAAGAAATGGATTCAGATTAGTTCTATAACTGATGACTTATCTATAATTGATCCTTCTCATGTTGCCACAGAGAATGATGGGAAATGTAGTTATTATACAAGCTTGTTGCCTCATAAACCAGCTAACTGTGCATCGTCTGTAGGGAGATCATACTGTACATCATCTTTTTCCCAGACATATCCTGGCCGGGATTTCAAAATTGCATAAAATGTCCAAGTTTTGGCTTTTGTTTCCCTATTGTTTTCATAGCTATAATGACTAAAAAGTAGTCAATTGTCCAACTGTGGCATGTGAGAAGGTGGGATCTACAGATAACAGTCAAAGCAATACAAATATATAATGTATGAGAACTGTAAAGAGCATGTCAATAGGAAAATGAATCTAAAACCTGGACATTTTAGGCAATTTAAAAATCCCGGCCAGGACATATCTGGGAAAAAGAGAATGTGTGGTCACCCTATTTTCTGTCATCATTCTTCATCAACAGTTCAAAAACCATGTACAAATAAAATCACATCTCACTTATAACCAGTAACAATTTGCTTCCACTGTGAAAATGTTAATATGGTACCAAGTGGTGACTATTACTTCATGTTTGGGAGGAAAGGTCACATGTTTCTTTGGACCTTGTGTACACTCTTCGAAATAAAAGACATCTGGCCTAGAGAGATGGTGGCAGTCGGGGAGACTCCCATGAGACTGTGCTTGATTATATGATCTGTCAGGCAGAGCGTCTACACCATCTACGTCTACCTCATGATGAATGGCTTCTTCTCAAGTTTTCTCTTCCTCTGCCGGCGGCTCATTTGGATTCTATAGGTGTACACACACAAGAAACGGGAAGATCCTGATGGGGATATCACTGGAGGCATGGCTTTCCCCATTCATTATTCACTGCCAAAACATAAATGCTCCATTTGCTGGAATCAATAACTGTGGTCCAAATGCCATGATGGAATAATGACCGAACAGTCTAACGGGAAGTCTAGGCATGTCGCCACATACACTGAACTCAACAGCACAATAGTGCACATTCAGAGAGTGTCCAAGTTGAAACACATTTAATAACCCCATAAATGCTTCACAGTTGAGCACTTTCTTAATAGAAGTGATTTTGGCAGATAATTCATTATTCAGAATACAAGCCAGTGTTTGGACAATGTGACCCCTGTTAAATGTCTCCTTGAATTGAACTAGTGCTAAATTACGTCAACTAAAACGCTGTTTTTTACACGTTTATCTACGTTTTCCATGTGACTTCATATCCTTCCATATTGGCAAAAAACATAGGTGCTACCAAATCCGTAATGCAAAATTTAATGAAAAAACACAGTGTTTTGCAATTTCCTGACTTCCAAGAACTGGCTCTTTCTGGTCGACCCTAATAAACAGTTACTGGTTACTAATGGCTGCTCTTGCATTACCAGCCCCAGTATGACATATTGGCGGCTGGTTAAGTTTCGATCACCTACAGTGCTTTAGCTGTTTTGTGAAGCACAAAAACAAATGAAGTCTGTTCATACTAAAATATGCTACATGTGTACATATGCATCATCCAAACATCTTTTAATGTATATTTGATTGAGCTTATGTACCAAATCATGAGTCACTAATTGCTAAATGGTAGATATTAAAATGCTGCACTATTTTATTTATTTTATACTCTAAAGCTAAAATCAATAGTTTAAAAGCTAAGTATGAAAAATAGATATGAATTCTGAAATTAGCTTAATATTAAATTGAGCAGTGTTATTAAATTATTAGTGTTTTTAAATTTAATGTATATTTGATTGAGCTTATGTACCAAATCATGAGTCACTAATTGCTAAATGGTAGATATTAAAATGCTGCACTATTTTATTTATTTTATACTCTAAAGCTAAAATCAATAGTTTAAAAGCTAAGTATGAAAAATAGATATTAATTCTGAAATTAGCTTAATATTAAATTGAGCAGTGTTATTAAATTATTAGTGTTTTTAATGATTAACTTAAGTGATGATGGTAAAGTTAATACAAATGTAAAAAACTTATAAATCCAAAATCATTGATATGGTACCAATATTCCTTAGAGTTCTCATCTAGAAGTTGAACACAAGAAGATGTACTGTGTGAACGGTTTCTATGATATGGGGGAAGTCGTGGCCTAATGGTTAGAGAGTCGGACTCGTAACCCAAAAGGTTGCGGGTTCGAGTCTCATACCAGCAGGGATTGTAGGTGGGGGGAGTGAATGTACAGTGCTCTCTCCCACCTTCAATACCACGACTGAGGTGCCCTTGAGCAAGGCACCGAACCCCCAACTACTCCCCGGGCGCCGCAGCAAAAATTGCTGCCCACTGCTCCGGGTGTGTGTTCACGATGTGTGTGTGTGCACTTTGGATGGGTTAAATGCAGAGCACTAATTCCAAGTATGGGTCACCATACTTGGCCACATGTCACTTCACTTTCACTTTCACTTCACTTTCACTTTCATATTAGAAGGTAATACATGTTTGTGTACTTCATAAAAGAGATATGAAACTAGATAATAACTTTGATGTTCAGTGAAGCAATATAAATTTTACAGAACTACAAAAGCAATCCCTTTGTAGAAATCATAAAGAACATTAACACACCAGCCTTAATTTCTTTTTTCCTGCCAAATTAACTATAAAGCATTTCAGGCCAGGGGCCCCAGCCAAGAACACAGCCCTCTCCATCTTTCTGCACAGACCATGTCGGTTTAATGAGGGGGCTGTCTTCCAGCTCCAAAGAGCCAGCACTCATAAACACAAAAGGCCACTGCCTGGCTGCACGGGACAGCTTTGAGCTCTCAAGTATGACAGACGGGCCTGAACTCTGGCTGTCTGAAGGTTCAACATGAGCAAAGCTGGAACCTTTTATGAAAATGTCTTCGTTAGGACAGTTAGATTGTTCTGCTGTGATCAGCAGTTCTGTTTGTGACTCTGTTCAAATACCAAATTTATGAACACCGCTGATTAATCTGAAGACTTTTTCTTTGATTGCCTGAATATTCCATCAGAGACTACAATGGGCCAGTCTTTATTTTTCAGCAATTATCATTACTGTAGCAGCAAGTTTTAGTGTTAAAAAATATTTAAATAAGAGATATTTGCATTAAGGTAATGACAATTAATATGTTCTTAATTGTCATAAAATAATGTCACAATTCAAATTATTTATCCTTTGTGCAAAAATAATTCTATATTTCTTTCTTTATATTGTGTGAAAAATTACGACTGAAATGCATGAAGTTACCGGGAAAAAAATTATGCAAATTAGCTTTTTATATATATATATAGAAATGCATTTTTCAATCACTAATGGATTGGAGGTTCTCTACATCTAATAAATAATGAAACCATTAATGAATAAACTGACTAATCAATATCGGAACAGTCGTTTTCATTATCATATTTTATAAACTATTTAATCATTTAGTTGTTGCAACCCTAATTAATGTTATTGAATATGTCAAGGGCTGAATGAATTTATAACAACATGGCTTAAGAAATATGCTTTGAGTTTTTTCATGTGCTAAGTATTAGCTGATTTGCAATAATTTTGCTTAACAAAGCAAACTCTGCTCTATTTTCAGTTCCCAGTGAACGGCTCCTACATGTTCCCACATATCACTTAATATTACATGACACCGACACATTTTTATTTTGCCAAAAGTCTACACTGTGAGATCCACAGATGTTCACGTCATAGGATAAGTAGCTTTGTGTAACAATGACTATACACGCTCTTCAAAATAACAGGTCACAATCAATCAATCAATCAAGAAATAACAAAGCTAAAAACGAAAATCCTTCCAATAAGTGAATGTGTCCATGAAAACAATGCTTTGTCCAAACAGAATGACATAATATTTTTGGTGAAATGCAAATGCTGTGGGAGAACCATCTCTCTGATATTTAATCATCTCTCAAAATCCTCAGATTTGTCAAATATCTTAAGAATCAAATGCAATTCAGATAAAGTAACTAACAAAATCACTTAAGTCTCAGTTACCAGATTCATTATCGTTCAGTCAGAGTCTGTTTTCAACTGATAAATACACAGAGACTCAGAAGCATGTGACTCTTATTTGCTTAACATGCAAAGAATGGGTTTGCCAAGTGAGATATCATCTGGAAACCAACCATTCTTGCCATCAGGAGACATTGTGAATTTTAAACAGGAACATTTCCCATATATGGTACGAGAGGGGCATAAAATAGAAACCACCAGTCAATTATGTAGTCTTTTCATGAAAAGGGTTTCCAAAAGCACAACATAAGAGTTTGATTTTTGCTGCAAGCAAGGAGGTCTATATAATCTGTTACCCTTACCATTCATCTCAATGGAAGTTGATGGGCTGGTGCAGGATCCCCAGAAGTATACAACAACAGAAATCTGTTCTATAAAAAGCTGTTGAAGAGTCAGAAGTTACAAACTCTGTATGTTGGGTAACAATGAAACACAGCTACTTAGATGGATAGCATTTGCTAGGGCTGTCGCGGTGAAGGAATTTCCCTTGCGGTAATTTTGAGTGGCTCAATAGCGCGGTATGTGGTATTATCGCCATACGTATATATATATATATATAAAATCTGTGTGTGTATGTGTTACGATATAATGAGCCGAGGTCATATTCAGAAACCAATGAAACTGAAACCAAATAGCGTTGAAAGAGGAAGTGAAGTAAACAGAAGAGAATGACAAAATAACGATCCACATAACAGAACATAAACCTGACAATAAGATTGTTAGGCTATATGTATAACAGTTCGTTCTGATCCTCGAATCCGACTGGATAAGAGACTTTCTATTGATATTTCCACCTGCGCGCGTTCTAGACGGGCTGTCAGCCAGTGCAGTTACATTGTTGCGCCACAAAGTGGTGGAAAGGGACTGTCTTTAAACCATTCATTCAACTACATGTTCAAAAACGCTGATTCATTCAAAGAGAGACAAAATGAAAAACGCTGTTGAAATCATTTGAACTTTGAGCGCCATTAGAAGGCTCAGCTGACCAAGCATGCGTCGATGCGAAGACAGAGATTTAGCTTTCCTTGGACACGACTACCTATTTTCACAAATATATATGACTCGCAAGTAATCACACATGCTCAGTTGATCTCTCTCTCATTCGTTGTCTGTTTAGGCTTGTTAAGTGCAAATCTACAGAGCCTCAGTACAAATCAGCATGGTACACATTATGTTATCATTACTAACTTATTTAGCCTAATATTCAGTACACATGCACGAAGTGTAAAACGAGAAGGGCATAACCATATGAAAAAAGAAAACACGCAAAAATGGCAGTTGCTGCGGTTTGCTCGTCAATAGTGCGGTATTGCGATTATCAATAGTGCGGTATTGCTTGAATTTGCTTACTTGGGTAGGCTGCCAATTTAATGGTAAGCCTATAGGCATATACAAAAAAGTGCAATAAGAATTTTCTTCTTCTTTTTTTTTTGCCAAAATATAAAATATAAATTCACTGGCTAAATCGCTATTGTCCCCATATTGGCATCTACGTAATATTTAATTTCACACCAAATGTGATAGCATTATGATTAGCTGGCCTTGAGTGCCAATTGGGTGGGCATTATATCATTATACTACACATAAGATATCTTTTGAAATGTATTTAGGGCTTTCCATATACAGGTTAAATGGTCAAAAACTCTACTGTGTTCGTTTAAAAGATGGCACACAGGATAATGTCACTGAGTCATGCTTCAGTTTTTCTCAAACTCTGAAAGCAGCCATTGTGAGCATGTCAATGTTTTCCTTGGTCTAAATAAATACATTTAGAGACGCTTGGTTCTTCTGTCTCAATCCTCTGTGGGCTACAAGTACTACAAAGCGAGCTGCTGCTTGTGTACTTTACATGCCACACTACATCCCATGTGTTCTGGTCACATTTCATGCCAATAAGACATATTTTGCATAAAGAAAACAAAGACTATTTTCAAAACTGTTACATTTTTTGCATTGTAACATTCTTCTAGTGCTAATTAAACAGATTTTTCTCCCAAATTCTCATTAAAATGCTCATAAAACAAGTGTTTTTTGTTAGAAAACATTATTCTCGTTAGATTATCTTCACTGTAACAGCAATTTTTTAATGTTAAAAAATAAAAACAGTAAACAAAATAAATAAAAATGTATTTAATGTAAGTTGCTTTGGATCACAACGCCTGCCAAATGCATAAATGTAAATAGAAGTTTTATTCTTTTTTATTTTTTGCATTACTGTAATGACTAACTAATATGTTTCAAGCATCAAACAAATCGTATGTCTGTCTCTAGACTGGGAATGAGATAACTAGTCAGGCTGTGTAATGTCAAGAGAAAACAGCTTAGCTCCGATCCCAGATGTGCAGAATGTATAAACAGACGAAGAGAATGAAATATTTAACATTGGTGTGTGAATGAAGAAGTGTACAAAACATATTAAAAAATCAGTTTGACAGCATATATGTTTATAACACAAAATGTTAGCGTTTAGCTCTGAGTATCAGGAGAATAGGTGTTATTGTTGGACAATGGCTGTTATCTGTCAGCCGAAAGAGTTTAATTAATCCTTTCACAAAAGCCAAACTCTACTTGACACCAAGAGACTCTTATGCAAGAGCAATTAAAGCCTGTTTCTCTCCCTAAGCAAGCTGCAGTGAATAATGTAAAACTAACCATGGAAAAAAAAAACTTTGACTCTTGACGATTTGTGTATCACGAGGATAAAACCAATGCAGATGCCCTGAGCTTTTTATGCAACTCATTGATTATCCAACGATATTCTGTTTAAGAGACAAAGCATGGATGTGTTATCATGATGAACAATGCTATTCATTTAAGTCCAAGACATTACACCATATATTTGCTTTTGAATAAGACTTCTATCATCGTTCTATCATGACGACTGGCCAATCAGGAAAACTAGGCTCTTTTAGACAATGAGTCTACTTATAAAACTGACAGAGCCAGCACAGGTTTTACAACACGGATACCATTTTATCACTACTGGGCTGTCAGAAACACCTGCAAATAATAATAATATAGCTTTCTTGATGTTCTCATTACCTAGAACAGAAAAAATATGTTCCTAAACCAGAAAAAATATATAGTTCTGCAACTACCCAGAATAATCACAAAATTAAAAAGTCCTCCTGTTCAAGGTGAGTTATGGAATATTGTACAAATATAGTACAAAGGTGAGTTATGGAATATTGACAGCCTGAAGGATTTATAAGACAATTTCATTATACACTTCCAATCTATTTATTTTTTGACACCAAGTATAATAATACATGTAATAAACATTAATAAAATATATTGCTTTCTCATCCAAATCTCACCTACACAAAGCTATACAGTTGCTAAAATGTTATTCACTGTAACTCTATAGGATTCTTTTGTTTTAACATCTAAAAATCATCAAAGTATAATAATTTAAGCTGCATAATTTGAAGTATGATTCATAGATTTCCTTGGCAAGCATCACTAATAAAATACACACAGTTTGCCAGGCCACTGTCTCCATGACACAATCAATTTGACAGCCTAAACTGATGCTGCATAGCTGACTATAACATCCCATAAGCAAAGCATGATTAAAGCAATACCACAATTATCCATTTTCAGATTCGCCAGTAACTGGCTTGGAAACTATAGAGTTAACAAGGCTTACACAATTTCTCAGCTGCAGAGGTTTCTAGCACTCAGCTGCATCCTCCTTACATGCAGCCTATGTCAGGAGATTCGCTCATGCGTGCTGGAGAAAGCGCCGGCTAAATATAGATAATGGTACACCTACAGTATGGCTCTCCTTCAGCGATGACACGGCTCTAGATGTCTAGTGCCAAACAGAATCCTTAAAATCTAAATAAGGAGGATTGTGGGAAATGGCAGTGATATTCCGAGGTCCTTTAGACACTGTAATAACTCTATGACTCTTCAAGTAATACCAAGAAAATATTGAGCTATGTTTGAAGCAAAACAATAGGGAAAGCACTTTCAAAAAGTACATTACATTTTAGTGAATGATGCATTGCATTACATGTTCCCATTAGAAAATACATATGAATGCTGGGTTTTGAGGGTTAGTTCATCCAAAAATGAAAAAGCTGTCATCATTTACTCACCGTAAAGTCATTCCAAAGCTGTATGACTTTCTTCTGCGGGACACAAAAAGGTTAATAATGAGTTAATGATGACTGAATTTTAATTTTGGAGCGAACTATCCCTTGGACTAGATTGCATCATATTTCACGCATAAACAGGGAACAGAAGGGAGGACTTTAAAGTGAGTTATCAGAATTGCTGCAGCTGCCTGAGGAAAATTTCAGATAAAAATGGGAGAGTAACGGAAAAGACAGGGAGATACTGTCCTGATTTCCAGATGTTTCGGCGAACTCATAGCAAAGACTTCTACCCTACGGTCAACTCTTCTTGAAAAGCCTTCTAATGTAGAACAGGGCTTTCCAAAAAAAGTGCCTGCAAGTGTGCATGTGAAACAGGGAGGGAGGGGGCACTTCAGCAATTTCTCATTCAACACTTCATTTGAAAATCTGTCCTGCTTGACAACTCTAAAACAATTTCGCCCAGTATAGTCGCACTGATCACTACTTTATTGCACTTTTTCTACCCTAGCGCACACTGGCTCTGTTTCAGCACTTCAGAACGCTTCAGCAGATGTGGGAATATTCTAGGTACTATATACTGCCATCATCAGCAGTGCACTGCTTCGTGGCAAGTGGTTTTGTTTTATCACCGTTTTAGAAGATTCATAGACCTTTACTTTATGCCAAAAAGCTCTTTTCCGAACACTGAATACAAACAGATGCTTTTCTAGAAGCATACTCTTTGTTTTTTCTTGCTTTATTCGGTCTACGCTAAAAAATGATGGTGTATAAAGAACTTTCACTCAGAAATTGTTACTAAATTTCATAAAAAAGGAAAAGCACAATAAAAAAGCAAGTAACATTAAATTAAATGCAAAATCTTGTAATAGAAAAACTGAAATAGTATTTTCTTCATATTTCATTTTTACAGTGTAAATAAGACAAAGCATACAAGAGTCTAAAATGTTCAAGCATTATTTAGGAGGAATAAGGTGATATGGAATTTCTTGGCCAATAATGATAACAGATAATCAACAGTTTGTTATGGCCAATATGACAACACAAATTTTACTTTTTACATTTTAAGATGGAGCAACTGCTAATTGGTAACTGGTTTATTTATTAGAATTTTTTAAAACATTAATAATGTTAAATTAAAGACATTATAATGCATATATGTTATTTAACCAACTCTCAAAACCTGATTTGTTTAACTGCTGACAAATTAGAAGTTTTGAGTTTCATAATTTGCTAAATATGATGACTATAATTATAATAGGAAACTGTAAAAATATATAATATTTAGATGTCTGATTTAGTTTTAGTTTAGTTTAAGCAATGATCGGCTGTACCTCTATCTGTATTATTAATAATAATGTAATTTCTCAAGTTACCACCAAATAATGTATTGGCCCGTTATTTTGTGCAAATGACAACATGAGGTAAGAACCATGTGTGAAAGTGTGTGCTCTGCACACATGCACATTTAATACAGATATGGATTTTGCCTCCTTTCCAAAACAAACCTGTGGCAGTCATGCGCTGAGATGAGTCTGCATCCCAATTGTCTGGAAAGCACTCAAAGGCCCGACTATGGGAACACTGCACTGAAATTCCAGTGGTCCAATGCAGAGGGCATTGCTCTTTCAATGAAATCAAGATGTTATGTAATCTGCTTCCAGCATCTGTTTTCTGCAGTTTTTTGTTTATATTCTAAAGTAATTTCTGCCACTAAGCCCTATACAAGTCACATTACATTCTAAATCCTTATTGCAATGAACAGCACTAGGCCACAGGAGCAGAGGGCTTACATTCAATCTGAAAGTTCATCAGAGAGCTACTTTACAGGCCATAATGTTCATTTTCTTCTGGCATGACATATTTTTAGTCATGCAACCTGCAATACTAAACGCATAAAACAGCCCTAAAATGCCACCGGCCAACACTGAGCAGTGATTAACGGTTTCCTGCTCATTAAATCAATTCTTTCCAGGATAATGATTTATTCTTGTTTATGCGTCAAACAAGTGGGCTGGATGCTGCTTTGCAGGTGAGTACATGCAGACTATACTCAGAAAACTGTTGCATCCCTTCTCTAGAAGGTTGTCTATGAAAATGAAAAGGCTGATTCATTCAGCCGTTTTTTCAGTGACTCATTAGTACTGCATTATGTTTATAATACAACAGATTTTTTTTATTTTTTAATGCTTGTTCTAACTCAAATGTATACGTTATAACCATTAGCCTCAAGTTACTAATCATACAAAGTTTTGAATAGAAGTGCACTTATGTCAAGCTGCTGTAACATTTATTCCTTAAAACTAACTAGCATCTATGTTATTTGTACTTATTGTATAAACTTATTTTTTAATAATAAATTATCCAGTAGCCTCACACTAGTATCTAATGCTTGTGCTCAAGTACTAACTAGCTGATGGGTTGCCTGATCAAAAGTTGACTAGTTCAAGTTCATTTTATTTGTAGACCACATATACAACAGCCACCAGGCTGACCAAAGTGCTTTCCAGAAGAGCAAAAAAATATGACTAATATGATATCTGTCTTAATTCAAAGTCAAATAGGTTTCGACATATTAAAATATTAACAAGTCATCTCAAAAATTCAAAACTCAGTGAAAGTGAGAGGCTAAAAAATGTCAACTCTGTTGTATGTAATGGCCTCTGTTGCTAGTGTTACTGGAAATCACCAACTGTCGCTGAAAATCAACGTAAATGTAAATCGCTGTGTATGTAAACAGCCCAAAACTAAACTTATACAAGAAAAAAAAACTAGTTCATCTACATCTCACTGTTTCACCATCATCAGCTCCATTTGGTGTATCTAAATACTTAAGTTACTAACGAGAATGAAAAATATTACAGTCAATACAGGTCAAAGTATTAGTATTTAGAAAATAGGTATGAGCAAAAAAAAAAACATAGTAGTAGTACGTTTTTAATGAATGCATGTTAAAATGGCTTGCCATAATGAAACACTAAAGCGCAACACTGTTATATCTCGCCGGTACATTGTTAAATGTACTGTAAGTGTATCGGTTTTTCATAGCGAAAGGTGAATGGTTCCAAAAGAGGACACGACTAGAAATCAGTGGTTAAGTTGTATTTACAACACTGTTCCAGAACAGTTCAACCCAAATATAATATATGTGTCCAGCGCATTTTATGGAGGACTGTTTACTGATCCTGGTAGAGTTGACTACAATGCCGGATGTTCTGACTCACAGACTGTAAGTACGTTTTTTATATTTAAAGAATTTGCCACTGATGATTCAAACGCGAGTTTTGAGCAGTGTAGAGTAGCACTTGTTGTTTGTCATACCTCCGATCACAAAGGCAGACATGGTTTAATGTTACGCAACAATACTACAGTGAGAATAAAAGTTACGCCTTCTTTCTTTGCGTGAACATTTGGGCGGCGTTATGCAAATCTTCCCACATAGTGAAGTAGATATGTGGGGGCGTGTTAGAACGAGCTGTTTTAGGTAGGCGTGGTTGATTCTTAACTTTTATAAAGAATATCTCTTTGGATTTGAGACTTTAGTTTTTGTAATTTTACAGATCTTTATGCACCAAGAGCTTGTAACACTTCAAAGAGAAAGGAAAAATTGAAATCGCATTATGACCCCTTTAAGAGGCTTCAGGTAGGCCTAGTGTAGCCTTCTTCTCTAGAAAATTCTAGAAAGTGGCACTAAATGAAATGTAGCCTACACTTAAGGCTATTGATAAATATTCACTTTAATCAAAGTTCCTACATCAAACCATATTAAATCCAGTTTGCAAATATAATAACAATCTGTTTTTTTGCTTATTTCTTTTAAATAGCCTAGCCTATCACATTTCTCATTAGCCTACTATGAGATCCTTAGCCGTTATGAGAATCGCTAACTCATAATTAACCTTTAATATCTTATTATTGTGAATCACATAATCAAATATCTATATAAAATCACACGCGATGTTTTTAAGGCTCAAAAGAACCGGTGAATCTGTTTTGAGATTCGATTCATTTGAACGGACCGTCATAGTAAATCGGTTCATTAAAATGAATCAGACTTTCCAACACTGGTGTCTCTCGCTGTTAACACTAGCGAAAGACGTCGTGGACGAATTGTGTCTGTATGCGGCGTTGTGCGGCATATGGGTCGTGTAAATGTGAAGGACACCACAGTCGTTCATACGTGGCTTCGCTGCACATGTTTTACACAATGACCGAGCTAAATCTGCTTCATGTGATGTGCAAATCACCTACCCACCCCCATCCCGCGAGCACATATCTGAATGATCGTTTAAAGTGAGCTGTAATGGGCAACCATCTATTATCGTGACCGCTCCTGCAGAGCTTTTCTAATGAAACCAACAAACACTGCACAAGCCAATCTGATAAGAAACAAGAAAGTCGTGGTGAAGGTTGTCGATTAAACCATTGTAAACTGGTGCAGAGAGTAGCTTAAACTACTGTGGGTCCTATTTTGATCCGCCTGTTTTTGCTCTTGATGGAATTGAATCATTCAGAAACATGCGTGAACAAGACTGATATATCCTCACTAAATCAGCTTCTAAATCAGCAAACATGTTATTTTTAAAAGTCTCACAAGCCTTCAAACTTTTATCAGTAGCCCTTGACACCTTTAATGGAAAGCATATATTGGTTTTGCTCGTCACTGTGTAGGTTACAAAATTGTTGCTTGCAAAACTTCACTTCTATAATAATGATTGATTATACATAAACGTAATAACCTGATACTTCATAATGCTTCTTTAGTTCAATAATAGGATATTAGCCTATTTTTCAATGAGAAGACCTAAGACAGTTGAGCAACTAGAAGCCTGTATTAGACAAGAATGGGACAACATTCCTATTCCTAAACTTGATCAACTTGTCTCCTCAGTCCTCAGACGTTTGCAGACTGTTATAAAAAGAAGAGGGGATGCCACACAGTGGTAAACATGGCCTTGTCCCAACTTTTTTGAGATGTGTTGATGCCATGAAATTTAAAATCAACTTATTTTTCCCTTAAAATTATACATTTTCTCAGTTTAAATATTTGATATGTCATCTATGTTGTATTCTGAATAAAATATTGAAATTTGAAACTTCCACATCATTGCATTCTGTTTTTATTCACAATTTGTACAGTGTCCCAACTTTTTTGGAATCTGGTTTGTAAAAGCAAGTGCCTAATAAACATTCTTCATGTGTTCTTAACTGTATAAGAGATCATAGGTAATCTTGTACCTAAGAGAGCACCTAACGGCTTCCTTTAGAAAATGTATTGTAGTACTGTCAGTTGACTACAACATCCTGATATTTGGTCCCAAAGCAAGCCATTATAGTATATTAACAGGGATTTCCTGAGGAGCAATGGAGTGCTGCTAACAACCATGTGCATGAGAGAGACAGAGAACAAGACTTGTAACAGTGCTGTTGTTTTGTTTTGCATTGCAGTGATTATGATGAGACATGTCTGTGAAGGTCAGTTATGCAGAATATTCATAAAGATCGATGGGCAGCTGCGTTCACCCACCCTCTGTTCCAGGCAGAGGCGGCTGTTGTGTAACAGGGAAGAAGATGAGAAGTAAAAACCGCCCACAGACAGAAGCTGGAACAAAATATTTCATCCATAGATCTTTGTCCTTAGCATCTCTTTACACTCTTATAAAGCAATGTTCAATAATGGGCATTTGTTAGACTGTACAACACTATCTGAGACTGTCCATGCTTTTTGGAAATTACTGATCTGTTTGAGCTATTTACATCGATTTGCCTACAATGCATGTCTATAGTCGAATAGTAGCAGTTTTGAAAGACATGCAGTGAAGCATATTATATTGAAAAAGCAAATAATATTGTTTGAATTCCTTAGGACCTTGGGATAATATCACTTGTTTGCATTTCAAATACATTTCCTTATCTGCTAATACTCCTACCCTGTAATAATCACACAAGAATGCTGTGCAATTCACCACAAGCCATGTTGAGACTCAGGTTCAGTTACAGCAGCCTGAGGGCTTCATGGTAGGTATGATGCTGTTGTGGCAGACAGTCAATCTAACGGAAAACCATGAGATATTGAAATAGGGGCTATGAACTGAAGAGAAGCATTAACTTTAATGCACCATTGGAACTTACTTATGATGCTTATCAGGTCATAAAACCAACAACTTCTGAGTTCATAAAACAATCCTTTGAATTACAATAACACTGTGGGTGGATTTTTCATTATATTGTTTTATTTCACTGGTATATTTATGTAAAGTAAGTATACATGACCGGAATAAACTCTATGCAAACTTGAATTTGTTAAGTGGAAGAGTGCAAATCATAACCCAATGCATGTATGCACTGAACACGTTGCTGCAGGGGGCGCTCCAGCAGAAATGTGTGTATATTTTTTCTTTAGTTTTTTTTGTTGTTTTTATATTTTAAGTTAACTACTGTCATGATAAAGTAGCAATTTAAAGAGAATATTGTCATACAATATCTTAACAACTTACCTGATTAAAAAACAAAAACTACTCTATGTAACTCTCACCCCATTGAGTTTTTTTTTTAACCACCAGACTGACGCAAGCAAACATATGGAAGCCTTTTTCTGCCAGTGAATAAAAAAATTTAAAAGCTAATTGCGACTTTTTCCTCACAATTGCGGGTTTACATCTCGCAATTCTGATTTTTTTTCTTAGAACAGTGAGATATAAACTCACAATTGCAAGTAATAAAGTGTAAACTCACGATTCTGACATTTTTTCAGAATTGCACGATATAAATTTGCCGTTGCGAGTTAAAAAGTCAGAATTGTGTGATGTAAACTCTTAATTGTGCGAAAAAACGGAGAATTGCGAGATATAAACTCGCAAATCTGAGAAATAAAGTCGCAATTCTGGGAAATAAAGTCAGAATTGTAAGATGTAAATGCGCAATTGCAAGAAAAATAAAGTCGCAATTTGTTTTATATTTTAGTCAGTGGCGAAAATGGTCTTCCATACTAACGCCCAAATATGGTAGACCAGGCCAGACACTCATTGGTGTACTTCCATAAAATGTTTCAACCAATCCGATTTCATGAGAAAAAGGAACTATTTTATCAGGTGTCGATTTTTGTATGAATTTGTAAGATGTGATTTGTATGAAAACGTACGATTTTTAGGAAATTTAAACATGAAGTTATATATAAAACTTATGATAAAAAATAAAAATAAAAACTAAGCATGAAGGTCCACCCCTAGGCTACCCGTCAGTGTGGCATTCAAAATTGTACAAAAACATACATGCGAATCATCCACCAATTCGCCAAAACATAAAATAGGTATGAACTGCCATGTGAGTGTATTGTTTCAGCCTTTGGATTTCCACTCTCAATACTGCAATAATTTGCGTTGTTGATCATTATTGGAAACAATCATTTTAAAACCTCAAGTGAGCTTTGGATTTTGATTCACATTGACACCAACTGAATCTATATTTAATTTAGGCAGAAATTCTGCCTGTAGACTTGACACTCACCTTATTTTGATGTGGGCCACAGCTGTTTTGTGTATCTTGTGCATTGACCCGAGGCTCTGATGTGATGCCACTAGTTGCTGCAGTAGCACTGATTAGATATATTTTTTCTGCTTTACAGAACAAGTGCCCTGCTAATGCTGCCAACACACTGGTGCCGACCATCTGTCCTCTGAGAAACACTGAGGAGGCTACAGTGATGTCACAGTTGAACAGCAGTGGACATATGCACACTAATGAAGCACAATACTTGATCCATTCATCATGGAATTCTGACGGTAGTACATCATCTTTGTGCAGAAGATCCAGTGATATCTCATTACCCTATCTTGCATTTGATCCCAAGGTCAGTAGGAACATTTAACCAGGTTTTGTGGTTCACCATAAAAGGGCACGGCCTCCAACCTTACCTTAGTGGTCTTCAAAACACTGACCACTACAAAGGCGTCATTAAGCTCTGGGTTTAGCATGCATTAATTAAAAGGGTCATTCCATATAGCAGGCCATTCGCATTCACCGCAGATGAACCCAGCTTGTGCTGCTCTGAAGAACGCAGATCTCGTGACATAATTCCTGGCATATTCAACTACAGTAGCTGCAATAAAAAACGTATGATAGGAGATGTTATCACATGCTCTTCCCTTGGTAAATAATGTTTAAATAATGCACACTTGGGCATAGCTAACTACTACAGTGAACATACTATTCAATTTCGCAACTGTTGTAATAACATACACAAAATTGGTATTTTGGTATTAGTTGATATTAACCTACAAGTAATGAAAGAAAATCATTTAGACTCGTCTCTCATTTTCGTCTTCACTTACAGTAAAGCACTTACACGGGAAGGCATTCTGGAGAGTTTAAAACAGATACATTAAGGTTATATTTTATTACAGCTCTTATATTAAATCGTCATCACAAAATATGTGTAGTAAATCATTTGTGTTTGTTTATGGCACCAATTTATTGTTTTGACTACTGTTCTGGGTGGATAATCGTCTGGTAATGCACTACAGGTGTAATTCTTTTGGGTAGTGGTTGCTCTGTGTAAACAATACTTTGTAGATAGTTACATCATAGTTACACTCTTTCTGAAATCCTCCTGCATATAATGCAAAGTTACCATGTTTACTGGCTTTAAATGACTAACAGGAGCTGAAAGATTGAATATACGTACATGTACATAATGTTAACAAGTCTAATGCTCAATTTGTACAGCGTCCCAACTTTTTTGGAATTGGGTTTGTACATTTAAATAGTCTTTAAAATATTTAATAATAAATACCTGTATATTATACAATTTTGGTAAGATTTTTTTTTAAAAAATGGTTACTTTTATTCAGCAAAAATACATAAAATTTATCAAAAAGTGACAAAAGATTTCTATTTCTTTTGAACTTTTTATTTATCAAAGAATCCTGAAAAATGTTATCATATTAGATCATATTAGAATGACTTCTGAAGGATAATGTGACTAAAGACTGGAGTAATGGCTGCTGAAAATTCAGCTTTGCATCACAGGAATTAATTTCTTTTTAAAATATATTAAATTAGAAACTTTTATTTCAAATTGTAATAATACTTCACAACGTTAATGTTTTTACTGTATTTTTGATCATATAAATGCAGCCTTTCAAAAACATTCAAAAATGGTACAGACACCAAATTAGACAGACAGACAGACAGAGACAGATATATGGATATTTCAGTTGGCAGGGCTTCAAATTAAGCTTTTTTTTTTTAAAGAGCTGTCAATTTGTATTTTCAAGACATTCTCAGTGGAAAGCACCTCTGACATGGGAACCTTAGCTGCCATGGCAACATGCCACAAAATTAAATATTTACTGCAGTGCTTCAGGACAACAAGTGTAATAAAATAGATTTCACAATGACATTAAGCCATTTGTTATGCTTGCTGATTAATTAATAATAAAAGGGCTACAAAAAATCATCCAGTTTGCTCAAGTGATATAGCGTCTTGATTTTTATAGTCACAAACTTTCCTTAATATGTCACACAAGGTTAAAAATGTCCAGACTTTGGCACATTATTAAACCAACAAGAAAACTGCAGTCTTAAGCAATGTGAGTCATGTCCAGCACATTAACAACAGCAGTTTATCATGTGACCAGGAGCTCTTGGTGTGCTTTTCATATCCTACTTAAGCCAACAAATGTGTAACTTGTACTCAAGTCAAAAGTTAAGTGGCTAAATGAGATTACGCCACATGCTAGAGCACATCCGGCTACTGTGACTACAGCTTCATCTCAGAAATGTCTTCTGCCAAGATAATTCTATTACCAGAAAGTGTGGATTTCCGTTTACATCACACAAGGTTGATGTGGTTCATCTTTCTTTATTCAATGAACATGGTCAATATGTGTGGGGGTCCAGAGTAAGAATTACTGATTAAACAGACTGAACAAAGTTATAACTCATTGGTGGGTCAGTCTTATTTGTGTAAAGCAGTGTACAACTTTGTACAAGTTATATACTTATCATAGTATTTATTAATATTTTGCTATATATTTAGTTTTCATTTTTAGTTAGTTTTTGTCATTTTGAAATATTTCTATATAGCTTTCATGTACTTTTATTTTAGTTATAGTAATTTTAGAACTTATTTAAATTTAAAGTTTATAATCTATTCATTTTTTATTTCATTTAAACACTATTTAATTGAACAATTTTTATTTATTTATTTTTAAATAATATTAGTTATAGTTTATTATGGTTTGCTAGAACTAAAATCATTAAAAGCATTTTCATTACTTTAATTAGCTTCGTACCTTCAAAGTCACCTCTTGTTTTGCAGATAAAGGGTACATTTTTTAGTTTTTATTGGTTTTTGGTTAATGTGTCAGTGTGTGTGAGTTTAAAGCAGGGGTGTCAAACTCAAATCCTGGAGGGCCGGAGCCCTGCAGTTTTGTTCCAACCCTGCTCCAACACACATACCATGTATTATTTTACCATGTCAAATAAGCCTGAAGGACTTAATTAGTTGGATCAGGTGTGTTTAATTAGGGTTGAATCTAAACTCTGCAGGCTCCGGCCCTCCAGGAATTGAGTTTGACACCCCTGGTTTGAAGGGTGAAGAGCTGCAGAAACACAGTTACCCTCCAATGAAATGAATCTGGGTAAATGATCACTGTATTATTCAAAGCCCTTTACTTTCACCTGAATGGCTAATGTACATCATGCCTCCATCTGGATCCCTCCTCCAGAATTTCTAGGCATCAGCAAACAAACATGATTTGGATAGTACTGAAATGACACACGGCATTTCCACACAAGAGAAATATCTGCCCATTGCTGAGCAGGAAGGAAACGGCAGTGTGAAATCTGCTGCTGCGCATGTGGATGAGCGTGTAGGACAGATCCAACTCTTTCCCACTCGCATTTGAATAAATTAGGCCATGCAAGTACGCTTTACCATTAAAGCCATATACCATCATATCTGTATGCCAAATAGGCGAGAGTTCACATACACACCTCGAAGACAAACAACCACCTGACTACACAGTGACTGTCAATAAACGCACACCGCTATGACCAATATTTAACTAAAACATATCTGTGCAGTCTGATAGTGACTCAAATAGCTGTTCTTACAGCACTGTGCAGGATCCTTCAATTACATCTAGTTTCCCTTTAGCTGGTGACCTAAATGAAACGAAAAACGAATCAGAAGTGACAGAGTACCACATGCATTGTTGCTAAGGCAACCAAGAAATGACAAATCTATGCAAATCAACACCCAAATGCTTATTTCCTTAACCATAGCTGGTCTGGTCCTAAAATGTAAACTGATGAAATGTAAAAGCTTCCTCCTTTCCAACTATCCGAAGCAAATTAATTCATTCGTAAAGTAACCTCAGGCTGACCTTATGACCTTACATGGCCCCTATTGATATGGAAGACCTAGCTGTGGCTCTATTGCGTGATGTTTATTCTCACCTGCACTCTGGTTTTGGGTTACATTATCATTGCACACATCTTGTCAGACCAGTTCAGCTTTGGTTTAATGCTGAATGCAGATAAACAGATACGTTTCCTGCTAAAAGAGGATCACTGGCTTTCAGAATGGGAATCTTGATATTGAGTCACACATTTATCCATTCAATCTCAAGTCCATAGCAACAAAAGAAACACAAACAGTACTGAAAATGCACTGCATGTTTATTGCCTGGAGTAAAATACAAAAATACTGGTTATATGCTTCATACCATATATATATATATATATATATATATTAATCAGTTTAAACATACATCATAGGCGTTTCATCCAAAATATGGTAATAAAATAAATGTTTAAACTTTTTTGTTAATACATTGTCCTTCATGCATTTGAAATCTCTATAATTTCTACATGCTTTCATTTGATTTTGTTAGCTGTCTTTGAAAATAATTTCCAGTACTTTCTTCCCAAATGAAATATCTCCAATGAGAAAACTCTCCCATTCACACAGTGCTGTAAACTAGCTATATTAGCATACATTATACGGTGATCTTGTAACACAGCTGAACCATTTAACAGAATTTTGTACAGTCTAGCATTTGCAACCTAATGGGACATACAGTATTACTGATGAAACAAGCATAGATCATTAAAGGGTTTGCAGTGACATAGAGATTAAAGGAATAGTTCACTTAAAAATTAAAATTAGCTGAAAAATGAAATGTAGCATTACATCACTTGATCACCAATGGATCCTCTGCAGTGAATGGGTGCCGTCAGAATGAGAGTCCAAACAACTGATAAAAACATCACAATAATCCACAAGTAATCTAGTCCATCAGTTAATGTATTGTGAAGCGAAAAGTTGTGTGTTTGTAAGAAACAAATCCATTATTAAATCATCAGTTCGGGATAAAATACCAGTCCATAATTCATAATAATAATTCCTGGTGTCCACTCACATCAAAATCCACCAGCATATTAGTTAACAGTGCTTGATCGGTGCATATTTCTCTCCTGATTCAGATTAGTTTTTGTTTTGTTTTGTACTACTGAACAAACCAATATTATGGATAGAAGACACGTATTGCCAGGAGCAAATATTTAAAGTTGGTTTGAAAATGATGGATTTGTTTATTATAAACACAGTTTTTTGATCCACAAGACATTAATTGATGGACTGGAGTCATGTTTATTATTTGCGGATTATTGTGATGTTTTTATCAGCTGTTTGGACTCTCATTCTGACGGCACCCATTCACTGCAGAGGATCCACTGGTGAGCAGGTGATGTAATGCTACATTTCTCCAAATCTATTCTGATGAAGAAACAAACTCATCTACATCTTGAAAGGCCCGAGGAGTACATTTTCAGCAAATTTTCATTTTTGGGTGACTATTTCTTTAAATACAAACTATAAAGCAGTGCAATAAACTGATATGCCGGGCTTCAACATTACAGTTTCTTTTTAAAAAATGCAGCATATTTTTTAAGTCAAGTCTCTTTCTGACCATGCACTATTATTAATGCATTTAACATTAGATAGTGCATCACATATTAATGTAAATTACAGTTTTAACATAGGAGAGATATGTAGAGAGGTGTGAATACAATTTTAAAAGGGCATTTTGCTACAGGATAAAAGCAGTTCAGTGCGGTGTGTGTATGTGTAATACTACTCAAAGCTGTAAAGCCATGCAATTGGCCTCTAAATAACATATTTAACACTGCAAACATAAAGCTCAAGGATGTGTTCAAAGAGGATTTTGAATTTTGCCAGCTCTGAAAGATAAAGCATTTGTCAGAGAAGCCTTTGTTCTGGACAAAAAATAAATCAAGGCATTCCTTTCATCAAACCATGACCTTAAAGAAGCAGTCCTGAAAGAATAACGGAACTCAACCTCTGATGGTTTTGGGCCCTTAGAAATCCCAGCTGAGACACTGCTTGCAAAAAAAGGAAAGAAAACAGACTAAGAAGGTCACAGAGTTCCAACATTCTGTTCAAAAAAGGGCATTCTCCCCAAACAGGGCTATTTTTACTCCATAATCTATGCCTGCAAAACACACTTACAATAACCTATAACAACAATCAGAGGCAAACCAATGCCAAAACCCAGTCTTAAAGCTCAAAAATGTGATTCTGCGATCACGACATCCAAAAACCGTTGAAAAAAACCGTCTATTCTATGACCGCATGTGCATAGCACCTTTGCTATGGAGTGATACAGGAATGTCTGAGTTGATTTTGACCGTTTCCTCTTCTAAAATTCACCAATATATCAAGAACATTTCAAACTGAACTTAGTTTTGAAACTTTTAGATGATAGTCTTATCTATGACATCAGAATCAATACCCGCAACACAGTGATAAGTTATATCCTATTATCAAACACAGTTTAGTTTGAGTGGCCTGAGTAAAACCACAAACAAAAAATTTTAAACAAGTGGTATGTAATTCTGTTTAAATATAAGACATACCATAGTATTAAAATTATCTATATGAATAGCTCACCCAAAAAATTTTATTCTGTCATCCCTCATATCTTTAATTAAGATATTTTTATTCATACAATGAATGCCAGTAGGGTTCAAAACAACACTGGACCCCACTGACTTTCATTGTATAGACAAACATTTTTTGTTACACATGATAAACAACTTATAATTAGTTAAATCATAAAAATGTAAAATTAAAATAAATCATTACTACACTAAAAACAAAATCATACATAAACACTAGGTAAATATTTAAAACACTGACACACTGTGTGTGTGTGTATGTATATATATATATATACATACAGTATATTACTACATTTAATTGAATGCCATGTGAACATTTACAGACATCTGAGAACTGTGAACATGCAAATTTGTTGGTAAGTTGTTGAAATATTAACTTAATATATCAGGGGGTACGTCAAGAAAATATATAAATATTTAAAAATATCATGTCAGAGGGGTTCAACTGACAAAATTGTCTTTAAATCCCTGTTTCAATAGCACAAAAAATACATAAAACTAATTTTGGATGAAAAGTAAGAATTTTCTACAGATGCTTTTCAGTTCTGAATATAATAACTAGCTAAAATCGACTTTTTTCCTTTCTTGGATAAAAACCTCGAGTGTCTAGAAGGATTTTTGAAATGTTATTTTAAAAAGTCTTTGTGCTTAGTGTTGTCAAAGTTTCTTCAAGGAAAGTCAGTTCACTTGGACATATTTGCAATGCCTCAAGCAGCTATTTTGGGCATGCAAGACCAACTCCTATCTACTTGAATAGGGAAATCTCTGCTGGCCGAACTTACATTTAAATAACATATTTCAAATCAGCAATACAATCTGATTTGAACTGCCCCATTAATGTTGCTTCTTATCCTCAAATAGCACTAAATGCATACATTTCAGTTTGGCCCAACCAACGCAGTGGCTCTTTTATTTAGAAGGTGGGATTTATTTAATAATATTGGGCATTGTCTTTTATCCCATTCATGGTAATATGAGTGAACCGCCCTGGTATTTCTGAAGTATATGTTGCCATATACCTAAAAATGTTGCCAGGGTCGGTGACTCTAATGTGTAAAAATAATAAGCTCAAATTATGAGTGCAGGTTAAATTTAAGACTTTTTAAGACCTTTTTAATACCAACTTATATGACATTTTTAAAAAATGTTATAAATGACGAAAATTATTTGTCAACAAAATTAACACTGTGCTTGTGCCATACTTACATTTAAATAACATATTTCAAATCAGCAATACAATCTGATTTGAACTGCCCCATTAATGTTGCTTCTTATCCTCAAATAGCACTAAATGCATACATTTCAGTTTGGCCCAACCAACGCAGTGGCTCTTTTATTTAGAAGGTGGGATTTATTTAATAATATTGGGCATTGTCTTTTATCCCATTCATGGTAATATGAGTGAACCGCCCTGGTATTTCTGAAGTATATGTTGCCATATACCTAAAAATGTTGCCAGGGTCGGTGACTCACTAGATTTATAACAAAAATAATGTGTAAAAATAATAAGCTCAAATTATGAGTGCAGGTTAAATTTAAGACTTTTTAAGCCCTTTTTAATACCAACTTATATGACATTTTTAAAAAATGTTATAAATGACGAAAATTATTTGTCAACAAAATTAACACTGTGCTTGTGCCATAAAATTGTATTTTTAACCTGAAGTCAATTCTGACTCCCTTCCTTCTTTTTTGTAAAATGGTGAACAAAATTATTACATGATGAATACCAGGAAAGAGCCATACATCATCTACTACATGATTTCCAATGCAGATTTTGATGCAGTATCATGTGTCCACCAGAAGAGGGTAGCAGCTTGTAGCCAGATGTAACTAACTAAACCGAATGTTTCTGT
This sequence comes from Sinocyclocheilus grahami, assembly GCF_001515645.1. Lineage (NCBI taxonomy): Eukaryota > Metazoa > Chordata > Actinopteri > Cypriniformes > Cyprinidae > Sinocyclocheilus > Sinocyclocheilus grahami. The sequence goes on along the minus strand of NW_015505233.1, from coordinate 800,739 downwards.
TTGTTTCAGGGTGTCAGTGGACAAGGACAGAGAATGTTTTGATTTATTAAACATAAAACATTGAATACTGATATTTGAAATAATTAAAAAAATGAAATGTGAAATTAAAGCCGCCAGTAGGTGGCAGTAAGTCACTGTTAATAAGCGAGCCATTGCGACTGATCCGAATCAGTTAAACGAGTGATTCATTCAGGAACAAAACCCTGTCATGTTACTCAGAGATGCAAAACAGCGCTGTGGCTTTGTTTGGAATTATTTTTGTTGGCAAATAGTGCAAAAACAGGCAATATGGTGTCTAAAATGTAAGTCTCTTAATAAAACTAATAGTTTATTGAACAGTTGTAAAAAATCAATATCACATTTGTGGTAATTCTTGAAGAAAAAAGGCACTCTTCCGTGTGAAATTGATTAACTATAAGAAGTGGTATAAATATACAAATTTTCTGCCCCCTTGTCTTGAATTTGTGATCATTCTGAATGTATTTTAATGTTTATTGAACAGTTGTAAAAAATCAATATCACATTTGTAATCATGGTAATTTTGGGGGGAAAAAGGCACTCTTCCGTGTGAAATTGATTAACTATAAGAAGTGGTATAAATATACAAATTTTCTGCCCCCTTGTCTTGAATTTGTGATCATTCTGAATGTATTTTAATAGACTGAATCATGCAGTGAAAGAGCGCAGTGTAAATGCGCATGCGCACTAGACTTCACATAACGTGTGCACTCTGTAGGCGTTTTGAATGTTTTTTTTGCGTCGTGAGAATATTAAGCAAAATAGCTCACTTGTCATGGTGTTACTTAACAATATCATGTTATGAATAAACTAATCATTGTGAATTTTTACCTCAGTGTGTTTCTTCTGAGTTTATGTGTGCTGTTACGCTCATTTGTTCTGAAGTCTCGAGACAAACAGAGTGAGCCTCAGCAGCGAGAGCTTGTATTCTGTATTCTGCTAACTTACTGCAATTCTCTCTGATGGGTCTGTCCAATGATTGTAAAGTCATTAGGTCCGTCAGACTGAAGATATTTTAGCGGTAATAGGACCAAAAATATTTAAGACCCTTCAAATCCGTATTTAAGACATTTTAAGACTTTTTAAGGACCCGCGGACACCCTGTGAGTGTAAAGGTGCTTCTCTGAGTTATAAACGTAATTTTAAATTGCCAACGAGAACACAAACTCTTTGATAAAAATATAGATCCTGACTTGTGACTTGAACTTGTGCAAACTCAGTACCCATCTCTCATTCATTAGCATTATACGTCTGATAAAAAAACATCACTATGATTGAGTCATTTTTCAACGACTCACTGGATGCCGGAAAACAGATTCACACACACATGTATACCTGAAAAAATAAGAATGTTTTTCAAGCTCCTACAGAATTGTGGGTGTGAATGTCCACCCACAGCTGCTCAACCACCACCATCGCTCTGAGATATCTTAACCTAATACAACCCTTTCTATTTAACTGCGGCAAAGCTGAGGAACATGGGAACTCTCTCTCTCTCTGGGTGTTTGAAAGAGAGTGCACAAGTACGAGAAAGTGAGGAGGAGGAAATGTGGGTGGATGAAAAGCCAAAATCTCTTTCCATGCTTTTCTTTTGTCAGCCTCTATTCAGGACAATATAATTACACTGAAACGTAATTACAGCAGTGCTCAGGCCTGGTGTAATGTATAGAACGATAGACTGTTCTTACAGACACACATAATCCAATCATATCGTTCTGGTTTGATAATCATACAATAGGACAATTTACTTGATCACAACAAATAATTATAGATTCTCTGTGGACAGCCTCTAATTACAGTTGCAAAAAGATTATCTCACTGACAACTAAAGTGTCATCTTCACAATTAGATGCCTGTATTTGGTCAGTGACGGAGACAATCGAAGAGTCTGCAGAGTGTATATATTTATACTTCATGATAATGACAGTTCACTGTCAGCTGAAGATGACGGTTTCCACGACAGAGAGGTGTGGCTCAGGTGAGCAACATTTACTCATGTGAATTATGGTGCACTAATGAGCACCTTTAAACATGTTTGCAATGGCAAAATACAGCCAAAACAATAATATGTTCTGGAACAGTCAGTTAAATAATAATGACATACATATAGTATATACATACACACACACACCAAAAATTTAACAAAAAACTCCTAATTAATTGTGCAGATTTTGCAGAACTAGCTTAATTGTGCATATTTTGCGGAACTAGCTCAACCAAAGTGTCAGTGAATAGCCTTGATAATTGGATGGTAATGCTGCACGTGCAAAACTACATTTCTATCTCCATCCACTAATATCTGCTTAAGTAAATAACGCAGACAAACTCCGAACAGCCTTTTATATGCAGTCAGCAGGGCACCTGCATCTCTTCTCAAGCAGACGTGACCGTTCATGAACAGATGGCCAGTGAGTGAAGGAGTGAGAAGAGAGGTGTTAAAAAAAAAGGTGTGAACACTGAGAAAATTGAGAAATTACTGAGAAAGATTAACACGCTCCCCAGAGAGACGCAGTGGAGCAACAGTCTTGATATTTCTAAGCAGCCCACGGAGCCAAAAAATAGCATTTGATTTTGGGGGCTAAGACAGTGCTTTGGTCCAGGCTTTCAAAATGCTATTTATGAGCCTCTATTTCAAAGCCCTCCTACTAATCCAGCCGAACAGTGTCTCAGTTCATTTGAGAGTGCTTACAAACTCTTAAAGTCAACATGAAACGGCATTCAAAAACCATTTTGCTTCCGTAAAGTGACATATTTCAGAGTGAAACAATATTTAACAAGAAAAAAAATTAGTATGCATTTGATTCAAACTGCTAAATGAGCACCTTCTTTTACAATTATTAATCTCATGCCTCTGCTACATCGCAGAAACAAACTCCACCAACCTCAGTTGTGTGTGAATAAATAAACACTGCTTTCAATTCTGTTCTAGCCCTGAAAAGGGAATGCTTTCTTTTCAAAAAGGCTTCATACATTCTCCACTGTCAGATCAGAGAGATTTTGAAACCCGCTTTAAACACAAGCCCACTCACAGCATCAAGGCCTACTTTCAAAGAATAAAACCTACCTTTCCAGATCGGACATGCTCCTGTCCTTGTCCACTGACACCCTGAAACAAACAGAAACATTCGGTTTAGTTAGTTACATCTGGCTACAAGCTGCTACCCTCTTCTGGTGGACACATGATACTGCATCAAAATCTGCATTGGAAATCATGTAGTAGATGATGTATGGCTCTTTCCTGGTATTCATCATGTAATAATTTTGTTCACCATTTTACAAAAAAGAAGGGAGTCACAATTGACTTCAGGTTAAAAATACAATTTTATGGCACAAGCACAGTGTTAATTTTGTTGACGAAAATTTTTTGTCATTTATAACTTTTTTTATCGAACATTTTATTTCAACATTTATATCGACATTTTTTTCACCGACGACAACGAGACGATAACGAACTAAAAGTCTTTTTGAATGACAAAAACTATGACGTAAATCTATTGACATTTTCATAAAACGAATAAAAACGAGACAAAAATGTTAGGGAGGGACGATTTGAGAAGAGATTCATTCAGAACGAATCTGCTGCGTGGTTCGGAGATTAGATGCGTACACAAGAACCGGCGGGACATAAGCTAACATACACTTGCTGCACGTCGCATAAAACGTTAAAAAAATGTCAATATGTGGGAGTAAGAGAAGAGCAGATTTCAAAGAATAAAACCTACCTTTCCAGATCGGACATGCTCCTGTCCTTGTCCACTGACACCCTGAAACAAACAGAAACATTCGGTTTAGTTAGTTACATCTGGCTACAAGCTGCTACCCTCTTCTGGTGGACACATGATACTGCATCAAAATCTGCATTGGAAATCATGTAGTAGATGATGTATGGCTCTTTCCTGGTATTCATCATGTAATAATTTTGTTCACCATTTTACAAAAAAGAAGGGAGTCACAATTGACTTCAGGTTAAAAATACAATTTTATGGCACAAGCACAGTGTTAATTTTGTTGACGAAAATTTTTTGTCATTTATAACTTTTTTTATCGAACATTTTATTTCAACATTTATATCGACATTTTTTTCACCGACGACAACGAGACGATAACGAACTAAAAGTCTTTTTGAATGACAAAAACTATGACGTAAATCTATTGACATTTTCATAAAACGAATAAAAACGAGACAAAAATGTTAGGGAGGGACGATTTGAGAAGAGATTCATTCAGAACGAATCTGCTGCGTGGTTCGGAGATTAGATGCGTACACAAGAACCGGCGGGACATAAGCTAACATACACTTGCTGCACGTCGCATAAAACGTTAAAAAAATGTCAATATGTGGGAGTAAGAGAAGAGCAGACATATGGATAAATCTGACGACGCAAAAGAGAACTCAATTCGGTCCAGTTTTCTGAGCGCAGACAGAAAGTGCGTCTCACAGCGCGCGAGTACACTTTTGCGTCGCATGAACGGAGAATTACACACAAAATGATGTCGAATTGTCCGTTTTGCGATTCACGTAAACACTGAAAATTAACACTGCACAAGCAAAAAAAGAAGAAGAAAAAAGTAATGTAAATTTTTTTACAAATGAAAAATAGGTAAGTTGAATAGTAATACATTTTTAAAAAAGTTAATAAAAGTTATTATTATGAATAATATGTATTATTAAATATTATGTTAAATATTATTAATAATATTTTTTATTATAAATACATAATGTAATCTAATACAATATAATAAACAAACACAAATTAATTGAATTAATAAATAAAGCTTTAAAATAAAGTAATAAAATAAAAATAATGATCACAGATTTCCTTTTTTTACCTTGTTTTTCAGCAGACCTCTGAGGTCACCAGCCTCTTTAAGTTTGGACTTGTATAACATCCAGCGGTAACGCAGCTCTTCTAGTTCCATGTCCTCCTCTGCGGACTTACTCTGCCGACCGACCATCAACTTCTGGAACTGACTCTGACCCCAAGCTACATTGGCACGTAAACCCTTAAAAAAAATTAAAAACACAATTACTATGAGGGATTAGTGTGGGTGCAGTAGTTCAAGATTTGTGGATCATAATCCAGTTTAGAATTCAAAATTAACCTGTTGCTCAAAAAAAAAAAAAAAAAAAATTACAGACCAATTCTGTCTTAGAAATTTGATGTCCACAATATGATCACACAAGCTTTTGCAGTTTTCTGATGAGAGTACAGTACCGTTCAAAAGTTTGGGGTCTGATTTCTTTATTTTTAATGTTTTTGAAAGAAGACTCGTATGCTCATCAAGGCTGCTTTTATTTAATCAGAAATACTGAAGAATTTTGAAACAGTAATTATTTATTACAATTTAAAATAACTGTTTCTATTTGAATATATTTTAAAATGTAATTTATTCCTGAAAAAATGGCTGATTAAAAAAAATTTGTCCACATAGAAATAATATCCAATAGATTTTTTTAACACGTTATGGGCACATTATACTGAAAATCTATCAATTATTCCTATAAGAAGTTCTGTAAAAATGTGTCTGAATTAGCAACATTTATTAATGGAGAAGGAAGCAGTTTCTGCTAACATGAAGTCAGGTTTTAGTATTGAAGCATTCGTATTGGGCACTTTGTCAGCTGTAGGGGGATTTAAATAACTGAAGACAAACTCAATGTGGCTTTTTCTCCCCACAGAGCACAATACACAAAAGACTGAAGTAGTTTTATGGTATATTCAACAGGAAGACCACCTATGAATTGTTGTTCAAGAGCTTTCCCAAATCAGAGCTGTGAAGCTGTGGCTGTGAACAAAAAAAGTGTCAATGTGACACAGTGGCTGTCATCAGATATGACAGTTTTCAGGTAGTTGTGAAGTCTGAATTTTTCCAAGCCTGGGGTAAAACCTGAGCACAAGCCTTTCAAAGCTTCACAGAACTGATGTAAACATACGCACAGCACACTACACATCAGTTTCTCACAGACATGTAGCTTCACATACTGGAAATTATCCAGCATGTTCTGTGTGACCAAAGTAAAATATCACAGTGCGCTTTTTTGAATAAGATATCAAAGCTATCAAAGATTGTTTTTTACTCTAACACTTTTTGATATTTTGGACTCCGCATGAAACTTTAATCAAAAACCGATCAAAAGAAAGCAAAAAAATTTAACAAACACCACCAACCTTGAGTGTATTCTGTCTTATCCTCAGTTCTTTAGCACTCAAGGATCTTTGGTTGTTCAGAATTCCTGTGAGTTTGTCATTTTCCTTGTGAAGCCACGCTTCAAACTCCCTCCTCTGAGCCTCCATATCAGCATGATACTGGGGCCCCCGAGAGCCCATCTGCAGCAGAAATGAAAAGAGACATCCCTCTGTCCGTTTATGATTATAGCCTAGGTACTGCTTGCATAATAGTGGCTTTAGGGCTGGGTGATCTAGCTAAAAAATTCTCTATATTTTTCCAAGTCTTTTGATGATATTGCACATCTCTTTTTATGTATTTGCTCTGAAATAGCACCAGACTCAGAGTATGACTCAACATGTTTAAAAATGTAAATTAAAAAGTAAAAATCTAGTTTAAAATAAACAGTTTTTCACTAAATGAATAAAAAAAGTTTGGGTTCGGAATGCTTTTTTAAATTACATTTTAGAAAGAAGTTTCTAATGCTAAATAAACTGTAAAAACTTAAAATATATTTTTTTCTATTTTGATACATTTTAAAATGCTATTTATTCCTGTGATACCTATAAAAGGCTTGAAATTTTGAATTCTAACAGTTATTTTTATTATTAACTTATTTTTTTGCTATTTATGTTTCAATCAGACATTATTATACCTATAAGTCAAAAGACAAGGAGAGATCGCAAAATATTATAAAGCTTAAATGGTCAACCCCTGCATCAAGTAAAAGCACTGGAATAATTTCTGTCATTTAGTTACATTGCAAGCAAAATCACTGCAAATGCATATTTTGATATAATACCCAGCCCTAATGGTGACTGTCAAAATAACAAGAATCATATTTTAATCATCCTAACCTCAATGTCATCAGGGGGGTTCTGTGACGGCTGCATCCTTTTCTGTGCATCAGAGTCAATCCCACTTAAAAAGCTGTCTCTACCTTTTATATCCAGGTCTTCAATTCCAGAACCAGCTTTGTGTTGTTCAACCCATTCCCCAGTCAAACCACCACTGCTGATCACGTCACCTTCGTCCATCCCAGTCCGCTTCCTGTTCACCTTACAGTCACTTCCAGATATGACTGCATCCACCTCATCATCCATGGACTGGTCTTGGTAAGTCCACTCTCTTCTCCAGACCTCTGAACCTCCTGGTCTTGAGATGCCCTCAGGAAGCACAATTCGAATTCGATCTGGATTTGCTTCCATGTTCCTCTCTGGTTCTGGGTGGCCTGTTGATTCTGATCCATGGTAGGATCTCTGATGCTGGTCCGTTCCCTCATCTCCTTTGGCAAGTCCCACTTCAAAGTTTGAAGCCGTTCCCTGGTGATGCCCTTCTGCCCATCTGTCCAAGAACTCGGTTCTCTGTAATAGGGAATCTTGGTCGCCTGTGGCTGCATGTTCATTCAGAAGCCTAATAAGTTATGGTGAAAGTAATACATAGGTTGTCAAAAACTCAATTTATATTATATATTCAGTAGTGATAAAGTGATACTGACCAGATCAGTGATTAATCAGTCAATATTTGTCTATTTTGAAGTATTTCACACAGAAAAATTACACACATCACACCTTTAAAATTCTTTGTTCAATAGTAAATGTTGCATTCTGGATCTTTTTCTTCAACTTTTGGCTAGTAAACATCATGCAAACACAGCACTGATTCACAAAGCAATCAACAATAATTACAATCAAGATGACCAGATGAACTGGGTGCAGTACAATCAGAATGTGAAATATGTCTTTTGTAATTCCTATGAGGTTTGGTCAACAGGCCTGACAAAATGTCATAATTATGCTCCTTGAGTCATAGTTTCTCACTATTTAATACCATCAACACCCAGTATTACTGCAGGCATTACTTCTAACCTGTAAAGATTGAGACTAAGCGTGTGGAGGGTCATCCAGGTCTCTCTGAGGCGTTTAAGGTCTTGCTGGATGTGAACTTTGCCTTCATCAGAAGTTCTGGCCAGCACAATCTGACCCTGAGCCTCTGTCTGATGAAGCTGAAGCTCCTTCTCTGGAAATTCTCCTAGCGCCCTCTAGAGGACAACAACAGTGATACAAGGCTGTGTCTAAAATACTACAAAGACATGCATGCACAGGCAAGCATTTTTTGCTTTTGTGACATGACTCAAGTGACTTAAGTAGTAATAGAAGTAATACACAACAACTATCTGACTTGTTAAATCTTGTTAAATATCTTTATACAATGGGTCAAGTGTAGAATTATCATTCTCAAAACGTACTATGGTATTCATGTTTTCTGCCAAAATACAGGTGCTGCATCAATTAACCAATGATGAAAATAACTGACAACGAATGTTTAATTATAATTTAGTTTGGTCTGTATTCTTATATTCAAGAATTACATTTTTTTAAACCAATTTCTATTACTCTTCTTGAGATTTTCTTAATTTCCAGGACTGAAAATAGGCCTAATTCTAATTGGCTGATATTTATTTTCCAGGTTTTCCATAACAGTGTTAACTCTTCATCAACCATACATTTTTATTTCATTTTTATTAACAGCCAAGTCAATTAAGAACAGCTTCTTATTTTCAATAACAGCCTGGCATAAACATTTAATGCACTTAAATGTTTGGCTTCTTCATTCAGATTATTGAACAAATAAATCAACATTAATATATTATTTAAATAAAATATAAAAAATATAATGTAAACCATAATAATAATATCACAATAGATTAAAATGGGATCCTTCAAACATTGCAAAAAGCTTTCAGAAGCTCTGAACTTAATTTCACTTTTCTTAATTAACAGTAACATTAACTGTAGTAAATTGCTCAGAGATCTACCTCAGCCTCATGCTGGCGGTTATTGATGCTCCATTCCCCATCTGATCCACGAAACGACTCGAGCTTCTGTCTCATGATCATTAACCACTTCTCCATATTCAGAATATTGTCATGGAAACTCTCATGTTCTGCAATGTTCTCCTCACTTTCATTCACCTTAATCTGGTATGAACAACAACACATACTGTATAAACATAAACACACATTATGAAAACTTAAACAGACGTGAGAAGGATTTTAATGCAATAAAATTCTGGTATCTTTTCAGAAAAGAAAAAAAAACTCTCTTTAGGCCACAAGTGTGCATTAAAACTGAAATAAGGAGGTTTGATCAAGGCCTTCACAGTCATCTTCTTCATCATCATCATGATCAACACACAGCAGGAGGTGTGGAAACCGGGGTGTGATCACAGCGGTTTCCACAGATCTTCAGGGTTAAATCAGAATCACTTGTGAAGTTGGGCATTTTGAAGTGGCAAGTAAAAAGATATGTAGCCTCCCCTCTTTATTCAGAATTTCGTATTTCTATCAATTAACGATAAAAATATTATGAATATGAGGAATAGTTCTTTCAAAAAAGAAAATTCATTTACTCTGAAAATCTTCCCTCTGCAACAGCTCTCAAATTTATAACTCAGAATTTGAAAATTCAGAACATACAGAATTTTTTCAACAGATTTTATTTTGTATCATGGATGCCTTGGCATGTAATAAGTCATGTTCAAACAATATTTGTAAGTGCGACGCATGAGCATGACACCCTTTTGTAAATTCCACAACAAATCTTTGATTGTCTCACAGAATCATTCATTTCCATGAAAAAAATCTACTTCCATTAAATGCTGCTCTTTTGAACATTGTATTCATCAAAGAATGCTGGAAAAAATTTATCATGGTTTTCACAAAAATATCAAACAGTAAAAGCAGTTTTCAATATTAATAATAAGAAGAAATGTCTCTTGAACACCATATTAGCATATACAGTATTAGAATGATTTCTGAAGGATCATGTGAAGGATCACTGAAGACTGGCGTAATGATGCTGAAAATTCAGTTTTACCATCACAGGAATAAAATTACATTTTAAAATAATTAAAATAGAAATCAACATTTTTAACTGTAACAATATCTTACACTACCACTGTTTTTATAGTATTTTTATTGTATGTATTGTATTTTTAATCAAATAAATGCAGTCTTAGAGAGCAAAAGGGACTTTTGAACAATATGAGGGTTACAGATTGATGACAGATTTCTCATTTTTGGAAGAACTACAATTTGAATGAAATTTACAACCACAGATAAGAAGTATCTTGAGTAGAACAAATCTTACCCGAACCGCCTTATAAAGCAATTTCCAGTCCGCATACAGACGTTCAAACTTTGTCCTGTTTGCAGGGTTGGATGAAACCAGCGTCTCGAGAGCTATGATCTGGGCTTCACAATCTTCCAAGTCCTTTCTAATGACCTGCAGAGAGATGCACACTCATTTTACATTCAGTCTGCCACTAGCGAGTCTTTCCCGCTCCCACCTGGACAAGCCACTCTGATCAATCAGCGCAAACACATTGAGCTCAGCGTGACATAACTCCTAGCTCCTTAAATTATTCACATGACTCTTTTAGTGTGTGCCTGAAAGACGATCTAATCAAAAGTCACTGTATGTCTATAGCATACCACATGCAGAGATTAAAACCAAAACAGCTGTTTAAAAAGAAACTCAAAAAGGTGCGTGGAAAGCAAAAATGTTTGAAGTCGGAAACAGTAATAGGTTTCCGTTTTCTCTGCTGCTCACCCGGAGTTGGTCGGCCTGGGTCTTCTTGGCAAGAATGTCAGGTTGAAGTCCATCTGTCGTGATGAACCGCTCCTTTATGGAGCTTAGTTTTTTGTGTATGGAGTCATAGGCATCTGAAAAGTCCTTCGTCTTTGATATCAAACCCTAAAAACATTCAACAGGATACCACATGGTTTGGGGTGTTGAGACTACATGTATAAGGTTTAAGACAGGGATATAAGCAATATAAGAAGACATTTACAACATGAGAATCTGAAAATAAAATAAAATATCAGTTGGCAATATAAGAATATGTTTATATAATGATAATCTGAAAATAAAACAAAATAAATTAAGATAAGATAAGATAAAAAAAATCTATCAGTGGGCAATTTAAGAATATATTTATATCATGGTAAAAAATATAATACAATAATAAAATAAAAAATATATATATCAGTGGGCAATATATGAAAACATTTATATCATAATCAGAAAATTAAATATTATTGGGTGATACAAGAATACATTTATATCAAGAAAATTTGAAAATAAAAACAAAACATTTAACAAATAAACTTTTTATGACAAAGTCATATAGAAACTACTGAATAATAGTTGAATGAAAAAAAGTTTTCTTAAGTTAAAACAACATCTAAAAGGAGAGGTAGGCCTACCAATAATTTACATTTAATGAAGAATAAAGTTGAAATTTTTTTGGGGGAAAATACTATTTTAACTGCCTAAACAGGGCTTCTCTTCTTTTCAGCCGGACATGATATGCATTAACTTTGACCACATTTTTTTGTTATGCAAGACTATGCATGTTTCGGCTAATGGCGGGGTAAAGAGCGTTGATGTGGCTCAGGCATTTACAGTCTGTACGTACAGCAGTACAATTTTGAGCTGTGGTTGGTGGGGTACCTGCAGGCGGTTCTTGCGCTTTAGGAGCTGGCTGTGGAGTAACTCTCTCTTCCTCACATCCCCGCTGAGCTCTTTCAACAGATCGTCAGCTTTCTCTTGGCCAAAAACTGAGATGAGCAGATCACTCTTCACCTGGAGCAAACTCAAGCGCTCCTGGAGCTGCACGCTGTTTTTAAGTAACTTCTACAAAGAATAAAACAAAAGAAGAAAGAGCACACTCAATAACTTCAAAGAGAACAAAGCACTAACACTGAATTAAGGTGCCAAGATTAAAGCAAAAATCACTGCAAATGCTTAAATACAATATGATCATATCCACAACAGATCGTAGCATAAACTCGATATATAACCTTTATTTTCTCAAAACAAAGTGTAAATCAGGTGTCAAAAATACTGAACGGGAAAACATCACAACATTCAAAGTGAAAAAAAGGCTGACCTTCAATACAACTCAAATCTCTGCATCAGGGGTTCAGGGCTCAACAAAAACCCGAAATGAGAGATTCAAACCACAGTATCACAGTAATGTTATTTAGCTGGCTAACATAAAAGGTTTTGTGTAAATTGCAAGAACTACTTGACAACCCGGAAATTACCATTTAGACTGGGCTAAAAATTATAAATAAATTATAAACTGTTTTGCACTGTAAGTCATAATTTCTTTTTGAGTCCTGAAGTTAAAGGGGTCATATGATGCGATTTAAATTTTTCCTTTCTCTTTGGAGTGTTACAAGCTCTTGGTGCATAAAGAAGATCTGTAAAGTTGTAAAGACTAAAGTCTCAAAACCAAAGAGATATTTAAAAAAAAAAGTTAAGAGTTAACCACACCTGCCTAAAACGGCTCGTTCTAACACGCCCCCACATACCTACGTCACGATCTGGGAAGATTTGCATAACGCCGCCCAAATGTTCACGCAAAGAAAGAAGGCGTAACTTTTATTCTCGCTGTAGTATTGTTGACGATGCAGCCATGTCCTGAAGACGCTGTGTGCTTTGTTGTGAAACGAAACTACTTTGGTTTGGTCCTCCAAAAGAGGACGATTCGTCACGCCTAGAGCTGATCTGTGCTGGTCACTGAGGGAATACATCAACTTTCACCGTGGACAAAGCG
>NW_015505233.1:763677-786753 GCF_001515645.1 Sinocyclocheilus grahami | reverse complement strand
GCCTAGAGCTGATCTGTGCTGGTCACTGAGGGAATACATCAACTTTCACCGTGGACAAAGCGAAGTCCAGCCCTCCTCAACTCACTCTATCACGCTAGCACGCTAAGCCGGGGCTTCCCCTCACGCTAGGCCGCTGTGTTTTTCGTTGCCACTGATGATTCAAATGTGAGTTTTGGGCAGTGTAGAGTAGCACTTGTTGTTTGTCATTTCTCCGATCACAAATGCAGACAGAGTTTTATGTTTACGCGGCGCGATGCAATGCAACGCAACACAACGCGTAAAAAGACAGTATAAGTCATTATAATCAGTAATTATGTCCCCACTGGATGCAACAAATGCCTCGTTTGTAATGGGTTTTAATGTTTATGTCTCGTCGCTCCGGCCGGACATGGCATCAACAGTATGTGAGGGGCGTAACATTTCCGTCACACACTTCAGGTATTCGACCAATCACAACGCACTGGATAGCTGGCCAATCAGAGCACACCTCGCTTTTTCAGACCGATGAGCTTTGTAAAACTTAGAGGAGAAACAATAATGTACAGTATGTGGAAAATAATGTGTTTTTTGAACTTTAAACCGCATAAACACATTTCATTACACCAAATACACAAAATAATGTCCTTTTTAGCAGCATCATATGACCCCTTTAATATTTGCTCTGAATGATTTAATTCACATACAAGTCTGATCACAAATTGGTTATTTCGGTACAATTCATAATTAATTTTTAAAAAATTGTTTTAGACGTACACTGCTGTTCAAAAGTTTGTTTTTAAACATTTTTTTAAAAAGTCTCTTATGCTCATCAAGGCTGCATTTATTTGATCAAAAATACAGTATTGAAAAAGTTTGCATTTATTTGAAACATAAAAACGTTGAATAATTTACCTCTATATGCTGCACGAGCAGAGCAATTTGGGAGAAATCCGTCACCTCGGCAGAGGCCTCCAGGACCTGAGAAACCACCTGACTCCATTGGCTGAAGCCATACAGAGGATCCTGCAGTATCTGCCGGAGAGCCATCTCACTCTCAGAGGACAGCCTAAAAGATCTGCCTTTCACACTGCCACAGGAAACACAAAACAACTCTACTTAGTAGTCCTACACAGTGTGAGCTTATAGAGCTTTCAACAGATGGCTGCCACCAAACAACTGAATAAATAACTGCAGTAAACCCTGTGTGTAATGCACTAATTGTTTGAAGTGCTTACATTAGCACTCTTTTAGGGCTGGATACACATTGTTTACGGCTGACTAGACTTGTGTGACTTGACATCACGTTGACAGTAACACAATGAGGACAGAAACCTACATGACGAGCCTCCCATTGTGTCTGCATGACAGAATGTTTACCAACGACATTATCAATAGCTAATGATTAATAAAATATCCATCAAAGTATTCTCCTTGGCTCATTCCTCCTTTGCTAGATGCTCTTTGCGTGTGGTTGCTGCTCACCTCTGGTACTCTTTCACCACTGCTAGCATCTCATCAGACAGGCTTTTGGAGTCTTGTGGGAATCGGAATAGCTCTTTCAACCGGGATTTCAGCTGTTCCACCCTGGGCTCCTCTGCAATGAGCTTGTTGCGCACTCCCTGAAATGTGGACGTAGAGAACTAATCAATGAATTAAGTACACACACATAGTGTGTTTGAAGGCAGGGCATTCAAGCAGGGCATAAACGCAGAATTTCTCCACATGGGGTCCAGACAGCTTTCATTGATCTAAAAAAGATTTTCATCCTTGTTGGTTTTCCCCCACTGCTTACAGCAAACTTGATCTAATTGGTTACTTTGATGGACTGAAATAAAGTGTACACACACACACACGCGTGTAAATATTTTTTTCTGAAATGGCTTAAAAGTTTTTTTTTTTTACTAAATGAAAACAAGAACAAAACATTTCACGATTGTCATGCAATAATGAAACATTTAAAATGCATAACGTACTTTTTTTTTGTTTTTTAATTCAGATTTATTTTTGCCTTTATTATGATAGAACAGTGGAGAGCAGACAGGAAGCGAAGTGGGAGAGAGGATGGGATCGGGATAGGTCCTCAAGCCTGGATTCAAACTTGGGACACCCTTAACACCAATGGCGTTATATGTCAGCGCACTTGCCGGCTAGGCTATCGGCATGTACTAAAGTAGTAATTTTAAACAGCAATATTGTCAACAATATCTAAAATTATCTAAAATGCTATTTTTACCACATAGGCCTATATTATGCCATAATATAGGATTAAATGTACATACAACCTTTGATGCCATTTTTGCTAATGATGTTTAAATCACAGACAGTACTAAAGCATCTCAACGTCTAATAAGTCGAATTTAGATAGAAAAAGTGGATAGCGTATAATGAAGCCCTATACTAATGTCTACTGCAGTTAGTGAATAAGATTCAGGTCATTTGCACTGAAATACAGCATACAAAGTGTCAAAACTTCATAGTGAATTTGGAGGTATGCCACACTATTACTCTTTCAAAAACAACTTGTAGAATTAGTTTTACTATGGCTCAAATTACTGTCTCACCCCACACAGGAATTTACCTAAGGCATTCCCTAAATCACCGTAGGTATCATGTGCCATCACAAAAATATGCTGAGTCTGCATCTGTATCCTACAAGAAGACATAAGAAGACTATTTGGGAGTGGTGAGAGAGACGAACAGAGTGCTAACCGTGTGCGTCTTCCATTGAGCTACCATATTTTCCTCAGTTCTCTCTCCATCCCTGCTTTCCAGATCACTGCTGAGGTTCTGGACCAAGGTTCGAAGCTGCTCCAGGTCCGTCCACAGCTCCTTACAACGGTTTGAATACTCGCTCTCAGAGTCTAGTGAGCTCTGGAGCTCTTCTTGATTCTCCAGCAGTGCTTGGCGTAACCTCTGCCAGGCCTGCCTCAACTCCTCCATCTCTTTTGTGATCTCCTCTGCACCTGCTGGAGACGTGTTGGTCTTCACAGCTTCAGACAGGTTTTCAATGTGCTGGAGAGTGAGCTCTTCTTTGGCTATACTAGCATTTAGTTCCTGATAGAAGTTGGATGGGTAGAAAATAATGAATTATTTATAATACATTTCACATTCTTTTTAATATATTTTGCAACAAGGTCTTCTAAACGTTAAGAGAGGTGGAACGTGATACAATGGCCAAAGACATCAGCCTGTATCAGTACACAGACCAGTAATTAAGAATTACTGCAAATAGAATACACAATGATTACTAAAACTTCATACACAATCAGTGTTGTATTTGTTAACTAAAGCTAAAACTAAATCTATTAAAAATTGTAATTGAAATAAAGCTGAAATAAAATAAAAACTTGGTAACTAATTGAAGTACTAAACTTACTAAAACTAAAAATCAATTATTAATTATATATAGAACATATTACACATAACAATTATTTAAACTAGCTAAAGTTAAAAATGAAATTAAAAAAATAAAAGCTTATTCAAAATATTATTAAATATTATAATAGTATATCATACTAAAGCAATATACTGATCTATTTAAATAATAAATATTAATAAGTATATATATAAATTATTGTTATTTATTATAAATAATTAATAACTATAATAACAAAAATTAATTACAGGGTCATATCATTTTTAAAATCATTTCGTTTTGGTCCCACATTTAACTCTGACCGTTGTCATATAAATATATATGCAAAATGGCAGCTGCATCAACAGTGAAAGTCAGGTCAAGTTTATTAATATAGCAATTTTCAAAATACATATTGTTTTAAAGCAGCTTTACAAAAGATAATTCCCTAATCCCCAGTGAGCAAGTTAAACACGACTGTGGCAAAGAAAGAAACCGCATAGGATAGAGGCAGTGAGGGAGGATAACTTGACAAATTTTATTATAGTTGACGTTTTTCTTTTTTAATATGGAATGCTAGATGAATTAATAGAGAAATTTATGTGGTGAAGTACCTTCCTGTCAACAACAAGGTATTTTTAGTGTATTAACGTTACTATGAAAACAAAGAATGAGTCCAAGGATGTGAACAGCTCATAGTTTTATTCGTAGTAATCAGATTTTTCATATGACCCTTTATTACAGCAGCCCGAAGTGAAAACGAGGACGCAAATTAGCAAGTACTCAGCTAAACTGGAATGACATCTCCACAGTTTGACTTCCAAAACAGGAATGATTTTCCCAGTTGACCATTCTGACCTCCCCTCCCCCAAATAAGTAGGTCATTGTACCTGCAGGGCTTTCAGCCTATTTTGTGTCGTATCCTCCATGTCGCTGAAACGGCTGACTTCTTCTGTTTTAGACATCAGCCAGGTTTGAAATTTATCAACGCAACGTTGGTACTGCTGGTGCTCCTCTGCTATTTTCTGTGCCAATGTTAATCTTTCCTGCACGCATTTAAAAAAAAATTTTAAATAAATAAATCAAACAAACATAAAAATCATATCTCTGACATTATAATACTATTTCCCATTTGATGATCTTGATTAATTCTGCAGGTAACAGCAATAGTTAAATAATAATATAGGTTAAATAATAAATTATACACTACCACTCAAAAGTAAAAAAATTAAATAAAAAAAAGACTTAATACTAAGCATGCATTAAATTGGTTACAACATTTCTATTTCAAATAAATGGTGTCTAGTATTAAAAATGCAAAGGGTTATTTTTAATTGTAATAATATTATTGTTTTACTGAAATAAAAAAAAAAAAAAAAAAAAATACTTAATACTAAGCATGCATTAAATTGGTTACAACATTTCTATTTCAAATAAATGGTGTCTAGTATTAAAAATGCAAAGGGTTATTTTTAATTGTAATAATATTTTTGTTTTACTGTATTTTTTATCAAATAAATGCACAAACGGCTTTCAAAAACAATAAAAAATTTTACTGACCCCAAACTTTTGAAAGGTAAAGTAATTTTCACTAATATCCCCTAATAATATCCCTAATAATTCATTCTTTCATAATAACTATAAAAGTGTAACACAAGCTACAACCTGTCAGTGACAGCAACGGAAAACGGATAACTTATTGAGACTAGATCTTTTGAATGACCGTCAAGAGTGACTGTAAAAAAATTAGAAGACTAAAAGATTAAAAGGCTGTTTTAACTAATTTAACATGCTGAACAACCTTATAAAACATTAACAATACAATACAGCTTCAAAAGGTTTCCAATCCTTCAAATGCAGCATTTTAATGTAGAACAAAGGCATTACCTACAAAACTCGAAAATATTCTGAAATGAGTCACCACACAA
Source organism: Sinocyclocheilus grahami (assembly GCF_001515645.1). Lineage (NCBI taxonomy): Eukaryota > Metazoa > Chordata > Actinopteri > Cypriniformes > Cyprinidae > Sinocyclocheilus > Sinocyclocheilus grahami. Next base: position 781,491 of record NW_015505233.1, on the reverse strand, counting down.
ATTCAGTTAGGCTGTTTGGTTGTCAGTGATAAGAAAAGAAAACTCAAGGTTTACCTGTGCTCGGTCTCGAATGTGGTCATAGGCATCTTGAAGACCCAGCTGAGCCTTCTCATCTACGCTAGGGTCTTCGGTGCGGTTGAACAGGCCTGCAGCCTCATCCAGAAGCCTCTCTAGAAACTGAGCCTGTGCTTGAATGTCACTGTGAAGGACCCGCAGATGATCCACCTGCCACAGCTTCTCTTGGAGACCCAGCTGCATCTCAAGCAGAGGCTCCAGAGACCTGTGCATCTTCTCCAGCCACATCTCAAACTCCTCATAGGCCTTCAGGTATTCACTCCAGTGCAGCCACACCCACTCGATACGACTGTCAGAGGAGCACAAAAATAATCAAATTAATAAATACATTTTCAGATGCAAGGATATACAGCATTTTCCATTGTTCGAAACTCTTTATTATTTTATACTATACATATATATATATATATATATAGTATAAAATAAATTAAATACTTTTACAGTTTTTATTTTATAGACAGACAGCTAGATAGACGATCTATAGACGATCTATACTACTATAGACAAAGCCTGTACCTGTGACAATGAATGATGTAGGTTGACGTCTCCTCCCAGAGTGCTTTTATATCTTTGAGTTTCGAAAGAGTCTGATTCTTCATCTCTTCATCTCCATTTCGAAGCAGAGCTTCAGAAGCCACCAACACCCTGTCCATCTTTACATGGCCTTCAGGCTGTGAGCTATGAATTTTCTTTACAACAAATGGAAATTTTACATTTTAAATTGATGAGTCTGTATATCTCTTGGGAAACTGTCTCAAAAGCTTTTGAGAAATTAAAATGAGAAACCGAGATCGGACCACACCCTCAATAGGCCAAAGGTTAAGGAAGGTCTCACCTCTGTTTCTCGGAGCCTGACCTCCAGCGCTGATCTGGGTCCTTGGGTGTTATCGTTTTGCTTAAGCCTCTCCTGGACGGCCTGCATCCAGGAAAGGGCTTCTGCCAAACTTTCCCTGAACTCATGCTGCTCTTGCTGGGTCATTAGGTTAGGGCTGACCTAATGCAAAAACACATTTTCTAAATTCCAAAAAAGCGGTGAATTTCATTTCCAAATTCCAAAACAGCACACATTCGTTTTAATCACTTTTTAATCACTAAAGTGTCTCTGGAGGCCAACTGGCAAATCCAAAGGCAGGTCTGTTCACTGATAACACCCCTGAGCAGCTATTTACAGACTGAAATCTGGTCAAAATTATGTCTATAACATTTCAAATCTGGAATATAGTTTGAATAACAATGGTATCATAAATTGTGTTTCTTTAGCTCTAATCAACCAGCTAATGCACATTCTGGAGTAAACAAACAGGCAATTGAATCTTTGAAGTAAAGGGCGGGACTTTCCATTCCTACAGCTGCTATTCTGAGCACCGTAACGCCCCCAACAAAAAGCGATGATTAGCATTACAATTTCTCCTATTTATATATACTACCATTCAAAAGTTTGGGGTCTGTAAGAATTTTAAAGGAAATTAATACTTTTATTATACTGTTTTAAATAGACAGCAAAGACATTTATAATCTTACAAAAGATTTCTGTTTCAAATAAATACTGTTCTAAGTAGCACATCTGTTTTCAACACTTTAAAAAGCACTAAATCAGCATATTGATTTCTGAAGGATCATGTGACACTGAAGCTGAAATATAAATATATTAAAAATAGCTACTCTGAAATATATTAAAATATTTACTGTTTTTACTGTATTTTTAAGCAGCATTGATGAGCATAAAAGACTTATTCTTTCAAAAAAAAAAAAAATCTTATCCCAAACCTTTGAATGGTAGTGTATATGATACATTAATATTTCCACTCCTCAAAAACGTCTCTAGTAGACAATGCCAAGTCATAGGTTTGATTTCAAGGAGACACATACTAAAAGGTATTACTGCCATTTAAAAATAAAATTAAACAAAACAGAAGTATAACAGAAAAAGCAGCAGAATGAACATGACAGGATCGTACCGTGTTGGAAGGAAATCCCATATAAATATAAAAACTCTAGACACTTTTATAGTAGTAACAACAAACTGTAGTAATTACGTGAATTTGGCGGGCTTGCTGTGCTCACAAATGGTGACAGTTCATGAATCACCCCTGGCAGCTGCTTTGAACCAAACAGCTTTTGTTACCAGCCAATATTAGTAACCACCAAACCACTCCACCCTACAGTGCAATGTTCCCGCCAAACCCTGAACACTGGCCATGCTGCTGCATAACTTTTTTTAGGGGGCACGAAACACAATTCCTTGTGGCTACATATGTTCTTTCAAAACAAGAGATTGAATGGAAAGCAGAGCCAAATGTGGCCTTTTTTTCTTCTGTACAGAGGGCGCCCTAAAAAGAATTATAAGCCACTTTCCTGCATGAGTCATATCTCCCACAGCATTCCCTTCTCTGGCATTCCCATAACCCTTTTCATATGAAAATATGCAAACAATACATCTGGAGAACACTGTAATCCCTACTGCCATTGGTTTGGCCTTGAAATGTATGCAGTAGGTCCACACACACACACACACACACACACACACACACACACTCACTCTGAATACAGATTACATATGATTAAATAAAGGGATGATAAAGGGACACTGAACATTACAGTCCAAAGAAAATACATAGCTTAAATTGCATGTTACATTAGATTACAAGAAACAAATGCTTCTCAAATGAAATCATATCCACCTATATCTCATATCTGTCCAGTTTAACGCTGTTATAAACACAGATAATCATATCAAGTCACAACCAAAACAACCCCCCGCTCTCCTTTACACGATTATACGCTGATTTGCATACATGGAGCAGTTGAAGGTCTGTTCTCTGGCTGAATCTGTATACGTTACCACATAAATGCAACCTTAAAGACACATATAATTTAGTGTAACAACAAAATATAGAGGATTACTGCCTCGAATGAAGCATGCGGACACAGTTAAGTGCATTAAATCCCACCGTGTTACACTTTATAAGCTGTAAACTTTGTGTTCAGAAAGTAACAGAACAGCAATGCAGCCACACAGAAATGACTGTGTGTACAGATCTCAAACAACCGATAAAGTGGTCGTACTTACGGATATATGTGCATCTGATGCGAGTATTTTTGATAAGAAATTACCTTAAGTTGCTCCTCAAGCTACAAAGTTGCAGTAATTCGCCAGGAAGTCAATGCAGGCCTGTCAGTTGCTTGGGCCGGTCGAGGAGGAGATCAGGCAGAAGCAGCACATCCGCCGAGTAACTGATAAGCGCACGTGACCATTCAAAAATAGAGCGGGCTTTACTAACCGTTATGGCGGGCGAAATTTTTTTTAATAATTAATCAAAATAAATGTAATAAAAACGAATGCATTAATACCTAAATAACATCCCTCACCAATAAACCTCCCTCAGTACTGAGAGAAAAATGGCATAAAAGTCTGAGTATCAAGGAATTATTTTTAATTAGCTTTTTAAAAGGGAGTTTAGCACACCTAATGGGTTTTTCCCAGCATATTACTCAGACACAAAAACGAATCAAATATTTATTATAAATATGACATATCTAGCATTAGCTCAATTAATGAATGATGGTTTCAAGCCCATTGAACTCACCACTATTAAAAAGAATGTCTTAGTGCTGATAAAATAACCATATTGTAAATATCACATGAATAAATAGCTTTTTTTGTTTTTTATTAACCTATTGAAAATGAGGTAAATGATCTATAAATCCCAAACAACTTGGGAAGAAAATGAGCATTTCTGAGCCATGGACTCCCTCAGGAATTTCACATTAGAATAGCCATTTTAATTTATGAATAAAAAAAAGGTTTGTAGACAACATTGCTAGAACAAGACGTGAAAGTCTCTTCATGAGGGAACACAGTGAATTAGCTTTCCAGATTGGCCTACAAACTGAAGTCACAACTGCACAGCTCAACTGCTTAAAATTATTAATAAAAATCTCTAAGAGTCTATTTGACTTTATTGAATGGACAGTCAGGATGACTTTATTATTGACTGATTTGTATATGCTTTCATAAATATCCCATGGTGCTGACTAGTGACTCAGCTGTGAAAGCTAAAAGAGATGCTAAATAAATAAATAAAAATGTCCTTCTGTCTGGAAACAGTAGTAGCCTAATGCTTTTTTAAAAGGTAGGCTATAGTTCTGATTTTCTTCACTTTAATATTTTAATATAATCTATTCATTATTATCTTAGGATGGCCATTTAGAGTGATAATGTAATGAAAAATAACTAACAATAACCTTCACTTGCATGCATCTGTACTGCATTTGAAGAATACAACATATTTGTAGGTCTATATACATTTTTAATTTTGAATGTGATGCCTGTATGTGCAATAACATCATCCCGCCAAAATGAACCATCACCTTCAGTGTTCGATGTTGTAAGCAAGGCAATTTCAAGATGAAGCGCTTTCTAACCCGCCTTCACTTTGCATTTCGCCAGTCTTTTTGCCTATGAAAAGTGACAAAGGTAACTGCAGTTTGGTATCACATGAGCCAATGTTTGAGGTGCATCAAAATATCAAGGATGGTTGTATAAAACCTCCATAAGTCCCAAAAAAAAAAAAAAGAGTAAAAGATGGATGTAGCTGGAGAACGATCAGCAGTACACCGACCAGTAAATAAGGTTGAAAATAACATAGGCTCCCGGGAAGATCATGCGGGAGTATTTATCAATGGCATGCGTGTTCTGCATGATGCGTAAGCCGCGGATGCCCTTTTTCTTAGTGTTGGTAGATTCGCTGCTCATTGACAGGTGAACCACCATGTGCTCCTGTTTCTCTGGCACCACTTCCTCAGGAACCATGGGAGCTTCTGTGTAGCCAGCCAAGCTGTTGGTGTCAGCCTCGCTGTAGGTCCCATCCAACATCATGGTCCTGGTGTGGGACATACCACAGGCGCAGGGCAATGACTGCAACCGGTTGAGTTGGGCGATCAGGGAGATCAGAGAACAAAGAGAGAGATCATTAACAAGGGCAAATTATCAGTTGGCGTATATTAGCTGATGGCTGACGATCTTATCAACATTACTCAACCATTAGTAGTGTGATGAGAGAGGGAATGTGTTACGACACAATTTTTCTTTCCTGTGTTGATGTAATTCCTGCTAAAATGTGGGGTCGAAATTCTATTCTTTTTCTCCACAGAACTGGGCCCGTATTCACAAAGCATCTGAAGGCTAAAAGTAGCTCATAACTCGCCAATTTAGAAGAAAATCTTAAAAGCAATGGGCGTGTCAGTCCTAAATGTAGAACTCCTAAATTTTGCTCTAAGAGTATTTCACAAAGCGTTTTAGCACTAAAACTAGTTCCTAAATCTGTGAAACTTTAGGAGTAGTGAAGAGGACTCCTAAGTCACTAAGACCAAGCCACAAACAATCCTAAAATCTGCCTCGGAACGCAAACATTTTTGGAAATATTTGAGTTTTTAAAAAGGTATCACCTTTGGTTTTGGAGGTTATCCCAACTCCAAATTATCCTTTGATTATATCCTTGTTTTCATTAACCAGCTGGGCAAGAAGTAACAGCTGTTCTTGTGTCCAGTTTGGTTTTCTTTTACGTTTGCATGTCTTACTATCAGCCATGAGTATTCTACTCTGTTAATTAAAAAGCTGTTTATATTTATGAGAAGCATACATGTAAGAGGCTGACAATTAGCTGAACATATACTTGTTTAATTAGTGACAATTCACCTGCATTTTATTTGAATATGGCAACATAATATTGCACTCTACAATATTTCTATGAATAAATCTCTGATAGAGACCCCTCCCCTATCAGCCAATCACTGTGTGCATAGCAAGTAAGCATGCTGACATCATCCATAGCAACCAGGTCAACTCCGCCCTTACTCTTAGCTTAAAGTCCGCATGAAATCAAAATGTACTATACTTCAATCATGACAACTCTCGGAAGATTTTAGCATGGTGATGGATATGACAATGTTAATGTATTTGGTCTTGGCGGAATAGATCTACTACGCTGCTGCTGAATTGCTGCTGATGTTGGTTATTGCTGTAATTGTAGATTATTGCTGCTGCTGCAAGCAAGTACAGGAACTTGCTACTGCCAATGCATACGGCGATACGGTGCCGTGAGTATTTAAGACATACTGCTGCTGCACAAATAGCATATAAAATAACCCATAGCAGATCTATACAGGTGGAGCTGGGGAAGGTGGAGGGTTTCAGAGAAACTCTGAAGACACGGTGCAGGAATCTCTAGTGAATGCTAGCCAGCCATATAAATGCAAGGCAGTAAGCTCATTGGCTGCATATGCAGGATGAACCAATCAGCTTGTGCCAAGTCATTTAACTCTCTGAATATCATCGGTTACGTTAACAACCAGTCGCCTGAAATACAGTCAGCAGCAACTTTCGGCTTTCGACTTTAAGACTTCTCTCTATTCCTTAGAAAAAGGTTGTCTCAGCAGCTTTGTGAATAGGTTTTAAGAGTAAACTCTTTGCTAAAAAACTTTTACTGCTATTTAGGAGCACTCTTAGTGTCAAGTTAAAATCTTTTGTGAATACGGGCCCTGATTTTTAATAATAATTTATAAACTGTGAGCTACGAGGTTGCTAATCGATAGAAATATGATTCTGTTGAAGCCAACAGCTTACATTATTGAAACTTATTTAATAATTCACATCCTAGCTGGATGGCTTGGTTCATTTCATATAACTCCTAAACAAAGACCTCTGAAAATTCATATGGGGAAAAAATTAAATGGAAAAATACTTAAATGAACCAAGGCCAGTGATAAAGTTGGCGGGCACTGTTGCACTCTATATACAGTAGAAGGCATGCCAATGGCTTTTTAATATGAAAAAAAAATGCCAATAGCCTTTTAACATGAGTAGTTTATAATATTAAGTATGTATATTGTATACAGTTCATTGTAGGCAAAATTTCTGTATGCACAGACATAAATTTAAAACGTGTACACTGTGTGAAGTACAATATCCCACAGTGCAATGTGGTGGACATAACTTTCTATTAATGGATGAGTCGGACAAAATATCCACACAATATTTTGTGTTATGATTGAATATTTGATTGAAATTACAAGTTATTTATATGCAAGATGGGATTAAAATTATTCTATTTTTATTTACATTTACATCATGAGGTCACACAGAAAATGTCATGACGTCATGACAAAGTAGTGATTTACAGTTGGAAAACACTGCATAATGTAAAACGAGTATAAAAATACGTTCAACTTTACATTTCCAGTTTAGTAGTCATATCAGCTGTGATTTTCAACAGTTCTTAAAAATCTCTTTCCTTACTCATTATTTGATTGGACTGCTAAAACTGAAGACTTTTTTAAACACATACATACTTTAATAAATTTAGCAAATTAACATTTATTTCCGAGATCTGATATGACAGAACTAACCAAATTAAATATGCATTATGATGAGGTCATGTGACAACAGTAAAACATACTTTACATTGAAATGTTTATATTTTCATCAATATTTTGGAACAGTTTTCTAGAATAGAAAGACTATTGATTTTAATCACATTTTCCAGCTTATTTTAAGTTGTATGTTAGCATTCAGATTACCATCAAAGCTAATAAATATGGACTAGTTAGAGCAACAAAACCCTCCATTTCATGTCATGAGGTCTTGAAAAAAAACATACACTTTCATTTGGGTGTGTACTGTTTCTTTAACCAATTCTATTTTTTTTACCTGCTCTCTAACTGCTCGATCTCTGAGCTTACGCTCTCTCCTCTCCTGGACCGTGGTCAGATAGTTGACTGCTGCATACTCCAAGACGGACAGGAACACAAACACAAAACTGACCCACAGGTAAATGTCCACAGCTTTGATGTAGGAGACTCTGGGCATGGAGGCGTTCAGCCCAGTGATGATGGTGGACATGGTGAGCACCGTGGTGATACCTTGATAAAATCAGCACATCCTGTTAAAATCTGCAGGTGCGTAACTTAACATAGGAAGCAACATTGACGCCTGAGGCAAAAATGTTGATTTGCGATAATCTTACCTAATGAAACTCTGGCTGGAACAGCCCTGCGATCAATCCAGAACGATACCCATGACAACATAACCATAAGTGTGGCAGGGAAATAAGTCTGCAGCAGGAAGAAGAAAATGTGGCGGCGAAGCGTAAAGTTTATATACAGGCGGTTGTACCACCCTAAAGAGAGAAAGAGATAAAAATACAGATGGAGTCACATATTAACCTAGTGAACACTTTAGCTACACTTGAAATATTGTACTATGCATAGTGAAATATTATTAAAATTTTTCACAATTTAAAATAATTGTTTTCTGTTTTAATATATTTTCAAATGTAATTTATTCATGTGATGGCAAAGCTGAATGATCAGCATCATTGTAGTCTTCAATGTCACGTGATCCTGCAGAAATCACCCTAATATGCTGATTTTATATTATATTATAATATGATATTTTTGTGGAAACCATGATACATTTTTATTCAGGATTCTTTGATTAAATTTTAAATAGAAATTACTACATTACATTACAGTTCAAAAGTCTTACTGGCCCTAAACTTTTGAACAGTAGTATATTTTAAAACAAGACAGCACAAGCTAAATATTTAAAAAATACATTTGCTAGACTGTAAATTTTAAATAAAAATCCAAAATTAGGACACATTGTGGTTGTTGAACACAATCTGATAAACCAGTGGCACCAGTTGATTAAATGTCACTGAAAAACCAGCTCAGAGAATTAAAGTTAGTTCTGAGGAAAGCATCATATGCTTGCAGTCAGATGCCACTTGCTTTGATATTTAATGTAATACCATTCATACACTTTTAAGTGTGACTTAAGTGTCCAAATCTGTCTTGGGGCCACACTACTTGAAATAAATCAACTTGACAAATAATCCCCCAATACCTGTGCTGCTGTAGAAAGCCAGTCGAGAGGTGGTGTGAAACTTCTGTATGAGGAACTGAGAGAGAGAGATTTTGTCATCTATACTCAAAGACTCATCTCCACTTTTCCAGTACAGCATCAGATCCTCATCCGTGTAGGCGTCTAGAAAAGAAGGATCCATTTCAGGAAAAACTAGCTTGGCAGAGTGAATTGAGCATGTGCCGCACTAAAAATAACACAAATTAATGATTCGCTCACAGCTCTCCAACTCCAAAGAGCAGGACTGTGAATCCAGCGGGAAACGGCTGAAGTCCATGTTGCAGGCTGCTGTAACGGTGACCCTGGGCACAAGAACCATGTATAACACGGATGAAAATACAGAAGCCCACCGTCTTAGATCATTATATTTCATCATATTCCACACAGACACCTGCTTTATTCACTTTTCGAACCCAAAAATCCATGGAATTTTCATATGCGGTTTCAAATGAAATTGGTAATTGATCAGTTTACCCAAAAATGAAAATTCTGTCATCATTTCCTCACCTTCATGTCCAAACTTGTATGACTTACTTGTAGGGCTGGGCAACATGTCCAAAAATTATCACAATATTTTTTTCATATCATACATTGATATTTATCATAAATATTAATTTACCGTTAATAGCGAAAGAAACGCTTTCCATATGTTTGTTAAACCTTAAGAATGAATGTAAACAAATTGTTTGTTCACAAACTTCACAGAGTAAGATGCCTTTTAATTTAGGTCTCCATGGAAAGATTTTTTTTAACGGCTAAATTCCGTGTTTTCCATTCTTCTGGGCACTGTTTTTTATGATTTAAGACAAATTTATCATCAAAAATGGTGGCTAATAAAATGAAGACTTTAACAAAGTAATCAATCTTTTAAAATGTAATCAAATGAAAATAAAATTATTAATTAATTTACAATAAAACTAAGTCAACTAAGATGCTGCACAACAGAACTGTATAAATTAAAACATGGAAAAAAATATGTTGGCTGTATGACATTTCTCAGTACTAATCAGTATTAGTATTATTTTAAAGAAGTACATTTTAGCACACAATAGTAATATGTTTCTTCATAATTTTTTTAAATTACACCAAACTTTTATTTTGGGGGTTTTGAGTTTCAGTGTTTTTGATGGTAGTTCTGTGTCCAATATTATGGACGTAAAAGAGCAGCTTGGACGTTCTACTAAACATCTCCTTTTATGTTCCACAAAAAAGAGAAGATCATATGGGCTTGGAATGACAGTAGCTTTGGTAAGAAAGCTCCTGCTAAGAATAAAAATGTAAATGCAATGTAAATGTGCTTAGTAATGCTAGTCAAGAATGGCACACTAGCGCCATTTACTGAACTGACACTAAGACCGTCTCACTTTTCTCTCCGTATTTCTCTCCTCTGTTCTCTACAGTGGTGTCCATCATTTGTCGGAAAACGGAAATAATCTGGGCCAGTCCCATCAATAATGACACTTTCCCTGGAGCCAGAACAGTGTCTGAAATTTGACTTTGAACTCAGCGCTAGCCCTTGATTATAGCCTGCACGCAGGTAGCTTGGCCTAATTTTTCATTCACAGCACAAAAGACACAGCAAAAACATCACAGGCCAGAAGCATCGTTCTAATTTTAACACCGCAGCAATATGCAAATGCTTAAGCCCACCGACGTGCTTTTGTTTTCAAACCATATTTAAATGAAACCACATGCAGTAGTTAAGTTGCTTGAAGGTGAAATGTAGTAACTGCTGAACAACTGCAAAAATATTAACTTTTTCTAACAGTTTACAAAATAAACAGGAATTAGAATAAATATGTATAAGTACATTTACATAAATACATTTAAACTCTATACATATGTACATAACTTACAAATAATTGGAATTATAATGGCTCACTTAAAAGTCAGAAATGCCGGTGTAGATAATCTGCTTTTTTACCTCAGGCTGTAAAGAACGTGACCATCAGGGAACACTCTCAGCATGATATTTTCTGTGGTGGTGTCATGAATAAAAGATCTTTTAGAGTGGACGAAGAAGACGTCAGGAACCCAGATCTTCTTCACCAAGCGCCCGTCGAAAGTCATGCTTTTATTTGTGGTGCTGGTGAAAGACAAGCGCTCATCCTTCCAGTAGTGTCTCAGGTATAATGTCATAGTAAAGTCCTGCACAGATGAAGAAAAAGGAAATGCGAGAGTTTTCACAGTTTATAGTTAAAGCATAATGATTTTTAGAGGAGGCTCTACCATTCTTGTTTTCTGAACGGTTTAAAAGTTTGGGATGTTTTTTTTTTTTTCAAAAAAAAATTAATACTTTTATTCAGCAAGGATGCATTAAATTGATGAACACTGACAGTGAAGACATTTATAATGTTACAAACATTTCTATTTCAAATCAAAAGATCTTGATCAAAGAATCCTGAAAAAAAAACACAGTTTCAACAAAAATATTAAGCATCAAAACTGTTTTCAACATTGATTATAATAAATGTTTCCTGAGCACCAAATCAGCATATTAAAATCATTTCAGAAAGATCATGTGATACTGAAGACTGAAGTAATGGCTGCTGAAAATTCAGACATTTTAAAAATTAAATAGAAAACAGGTATTTAAAATTTCACTAAATAACAGTTTTTACTGTATTTTTATCAAATAAATACAGCCTTGATGAAAAACTTCTTTCGAAAAAAAAAAAAGACCAATCCCAAACTTTTGAACAGTTGTGTGTATATTTGGGTTAATCTCGTGGGAACTTGACACATTTGACCCCAAAATCATAGAAAAACAATATAAATTATATTTGACATTAATAAGATAAAGCCGTTTTATGAGCATTAAGATTTTGTGTGATTAGGACATTATCTTGATGCAAAATAAACATAAACGAGGACTAGAACTTCTGTGCCATTTTTGAATCATAAAAGTGGCTCCCTATCTGTCGGTCACTACCAGTTATGTCATGACGACAAAGGGGGTTTACTTGAGAGCCCCAATCAGCTCTGACTTTCAGAGAAAACGCCAATGAATTTTGGCTAGTGGATTTTGCATACCTGAGCCACTCATGCATACGGGTATAAATAGGCGACAGGTGCATCCACTCATTCAGATTTTTGCTTCGGAGCCGAGTGGGTGAATGATTTCTTCTCCACAAAGCCTTTTCGTTCTGACTGGAAGAAAGAAGCTGTTCCTGGTTGGCGTGACGGCACAAACAGCGGTGTCACTGTTGATTCAGTGATTCCCCTGGGTGCTTCAACTAAAAGAGCAGTTTCTCATCACGAACGGCTCGCGTCTTTTTAAAGATGCTGTTCCATCCGTGTTCTCTTGGTTGCGGTCGTTACCTGCCCTCTGTTGACGGCCACGAGCGTTGTCTTCAGTGTCTGGGCACCCAACATGCTGAAGCTGCATTCGTGGATGACCCATGCATTCATTGCTAGCGTATGAGCATGGCTTCGCTGCGATCTCGCCTCTCTCTCCTCACGGGGAACGGAGCGGCACCCTCTGTCTCTACCCATCCCGGTTTCCCCGTCACAGTGAGAGCTTCTCTGCCGGGCACGTCCCCGCGGACCTCTCACTCCTCCCGCAGCGAATGTCCCATGCAGCTCCCTAGTGATTTCGCTGGCCTGGCTTGTGACGGTCCCAGCATTTCATTCGGTGCACCGCTGGAGGATCGGATGTCGATCGCAGGGGATGGGCTATCATCCCCCGAGGATGAAGATTGCGGGGCTACCCCTCTCGGGTGTTGATGGCCGTGCTTTCACGGGCAGCCACGAGTATCGGGATGGAGGTGTGGACGCCTCCCAGTCCCGCCATCTAGCGGCTGGATGATTGGTTTCTTGGAGCGGGGTGCGGCTCACAACCACGCCGGGCGCCGGTGCCTTTTTTCCCGGAGGTACATGAGGAGCTGATGAAGTCGTGGACGGCCCTTTTTACAGGCAGAAGCCGCTCGTCTCCCTCCTCACTACCCTTGATAGCGGGGCGGCTAGGGGGTACGTAGACAATCGTCTGCGTCTCCCGTCCAAAGCCTGTAAGCTGACGGCCGCTCTCAATGTGCTCAAGAAAGGCGGTCCTGGATCCTGGATCTGCAAGTCCTGAATCGGGCCCTTCACAAGCTTCCGTTCAAGATGTTGATGCAGAAGCGCATCATCAGATACATCCAGCCCCAGGATTGGTTTGCGGCGGACGACCTGAAGGATGGTTACTTTCATGTCTTGATTCTTTCTTGACACAGGCCGTTTCTACGGTTTGTGTTCGAGGGTCGGGCATGGCAGTATCTCACCATGTCCCACTGTGTCTTTACGAAGGTCGTGGAGGGCACCCTTGCCCCGTTATGGGAAGTGGACATCAGGTTCCTCAACTACCTCGACGACTGGCTCATCATCGCCCGGTCACGAGAGCAGTTGTGCAATCACAGGGACCTGGTGCTCCAGCACCTCAGCCAGTTGGGGCTTCGGGTCAACTGGAAAAAGAGCAAACTCTCCCCGTGCAGAGAATCTCTTTTCTCGAGTATGACGGCGTGGCTCACCAGCGAGCGTGCCCAGTCAGTGCTGAACTGCCTGAGTTCCTTCAGAGGCAGGAAAGTGGTATCTCTGAAACACTTTCAGAGGCTTCTGGGGCATATGGCATCCGCAGCCACAGTCATGCCGGTTGGATTGCTTCATATGAGACCACTTCAACACTGGTTACACTCCCGAGTCCTGAGATGGGCATGGCGTTGTGGTTCACTTCACGTGACCATCACGCTGACGTGTCGTCGCTCATTCAGCCCCTGGACAGACCTTGCCTTTCTATGGGCCGAAGTGCCCTTAGAACAAGTGTCCCAGCATGTCGTTGTCACGACGGATGCCTCCAGTACAGCCTGAGGTACTACATGCAACGGGCAGGCAGCCTCGGGGCTCTGGATGGGGCCTCGACTGCTTTGGCACATAAACTTCCTAGAGCTGTTGGCAGTGCATCTCGCCTTACAGCAGTTCTGGCCACTGCTACAGGACAAGCACGTGTTGGTTCACACGGACAACACTGCGGCCGTGTCGTACATCAACTGGCAGGGAGGTCTACGTTCATGTCGCATGTCACAGCTCGCCCGTCATCTCCTCCTCTGGATTCAGATGCAGGGAAGCCCAGATCGACCTGTTTGCTTCCCGCGAGTCCTCCCATTGCCAGCTGTATTACTCGTCGTACCCATTGCCAACTGTATTACTCCCGGTACTGGCCCACCTGGTTTTCGGAACTCATGGTCCTCGCGACAGCCCCTACCTGGCGCATCCCTCTGAGGAAGGACCTCTTTTCTCAGGGGCTCGGCACCATATGGTACCCGTGTCCAGATCCCTGGGACCGCCACGTGTGGCTCCTGGACGGGACGCGGCGGTGGTAAACACGATCACTCAGGCTAGAGCTCCCTCGACAAGGCAAGCCTATGCTCTGAAGTAGAGTCTGTTCGTGAACTGGTGTTCTTCTCGCCGAGAAGACCCCCGAAGATGTACGATTGGAGTAGTGCTTTCTTTCCTGCAGAAAGTTTGGAGCGTAGGCCGTCACCCTCCACCTTGAAAGTGTATGGGGCTGCTATCGCAGCACATCACGATGCAGTGGACAGCTGGGCCCTGGGAAAGCACAATCTCATCGTCAGGTTCCTGAGGGGTGCCAGAAGGTTAAATCCTCCTAGGCCACCCCTGGTGCACTCCTGGGATCTCTCTACTGTCCTGGCTGGCCTTCAGAGGGATCCCTTTGAGCCGCTGGACTCAGTTGAGCTTAAGTTCCTGTCTGCTAAGAAATGCTCCTGACCGCGATCACTTCCATCAAGAGGGTCAGGGACCCCCAAGCATTTTCAGTGAGCGAAGAGTCTCATGTTGTCCTGAGACCCCGGCCTGGATACGTGCCCAAGGTTCCCACCACACCTTCAGGTGGTGAACCTGCAAGCACTGCCTTCAGAGGAGGCAGATCCAGCCTTGGCATTGCTGTGTCCCGTAAGTGCGTTGTGCATATACATGGACTGCACTCAGAGCTTCAGAAGCTCTGAGCAGCTCTTTGTCTGCTATGAAGGTCAGCAAAAAGGGAAGGCTGTCTCCAAGCAGAGGTCGGCCCACTGACTAGTGGATGCCATCGCCTTGGCGTACCAATCCCAAAGCGAGCTGTGCCCCCTGGGGGTGAGGGCTCACTCCACACAGAGTGTTGCCTCCTCCTATGCGCTGGCACACGGCACCTCTCTGGCAGACATTTGTAGAGCTGCGGGCTGGGCGACACCGAACACCTTTTACAGTCTCCGTGTTGAGCCGGTTTCTTCCCATCTATTGAGTAACCGGTAAGTGGCGGGAAGAGCCAGCCAGTGTCACGCTTGCTGCGCCATTCCCCCTCACCAGGGGATGCGAGCGCTTTTCCTCCTCCAGTAAGTTCCCCAGATGACAAACCCTGGTTGAGTATCCTCCAGCAGTCTGACGCCAGGCCCAGTATCAGTGTTAGCTTGCCTGGGTTTCCGGTCAGCCTCTTTACTGGGCTAGGTGTCCATATTGCTTGATTCCCTGTGGGCGATCCCATATGTGTATTTCTCCATGGTAAGGTTTCCCTCTTGGTGAACCCGTGTCTTCCCTTTGACAGACCCCTCTGTCAGTCTCTGCTGGCAGCCGTTCCTCCCTACTCCTAGGTAGGACCTGCCTCAGAGACCCATTCCATATGTAGTACTGCCCCAGGCCTGGGTCAGTCCATATTAGTGTCTCCACATGATACCTCCCTATGGGCAGGATGTGGTCTCCGTAGCACCCTTCTCCGGAAGGCTCGCTTCCCCTTCGTTACTGCCAAAGCTGTAAACAACAAACAGGAAAGCCATGACGCACCTTTCATGAAGGTCGAAATCCCTTCTCTTAAGAAAAAATATTCTGTCATAGGAACAGCGGCTTGGCTATCTCCAGCAGCGATGTACTCACCTTTTGGTCCCTGCGGGCACCAAGGTCAGCGAATTTGCGATGGGGCGTTGGTAAGGTTACGACCTTTGCGTAGCATTTGTTTGACAACATTTGCAGCGCTATAGGGTTGTGACGGGGTTCAGGTTGTGGTGCTTTTCATGGACCCCCTATGTCGTCACGACATAACTCGTAGTGACCGACAGATAGGAAACGTCTCTGTTACGTACGTAATCCTCGTTCTCTGATGGAGGGAACGGAGACGTTATGTCTCCATGCCACAACCTTGAACCATCGCTGTTTGCCAGGGACACGTTCTCGGCTCCTCAGTGTAAAACCTGATGAGTGGATGCACCTGTCACCTATTTAAACCCGTATGCACAGGGAGTGGCTCAGGTATGCAAAATCCACTATCCAAAATTCATTGGCGTTTTCTCTAAAAGTAAACCCCCTATGTCGTCACGACATAATGTCTCCGTTCCCTCCATCAGTGAATGAGGGTTACATACATAACCGAGATGCTCATATGACTTGTGTGGAATATCCCAAATCTTAAGGCCTCTGAAGACAGAAGAACATAGCGCACAAGTCATAGGAACCACTTTTATGGGACTTTGGTATCCTTTTGAAGCTTGAAAGCTTTTGTTATCCAAGGAAGGAACTCTTTGTGTTTGCAACAACATAAATGATGACATAAATAATATACAACATTGCTTTTTTCATTATAGTGATTAGAATTGGATTTTCTTTGCATTACAGTAATGAGAATTGAGAGGAGGGGATATGATCAATTGTCATGAAAATAATGCCCAATGATAAAAACATTATGTAGACTTTATTTCCTAAGCAAAATATAGTGTCTTTCTTTTGATTTCAGGGTGAAATGAGCTAGACATGTTCTTCAAAGGTTATGTGGCAATACTGGCAATGTACACACACCAAAGTTTTGGGAGTGGCAACTGTTTTATTGCTGCAGCAAGTACAAGGCCAATTTCACATCTTACATCAATTCCTTACAAGTCTTTTCTTTGCAGTTTGTTTTAAATAGAAAGTCGATGTAACTCTCAATCCTCCATATGATGCCTCTCTACATCGCTCAAGCAGATCATCCCTTCTCTGTTCTTTCTTTGGCTTATATAACCATAAACATTTCAAATGGACAGCAATTATATATGGTCAATAAAAGCACCACACAGTTTCTTTGTTGCATCGCACAAAGACTTCTACCAAGAGGGAAACCCAAAACATGAGAATGGAATGGCAGAATGGGTGTCATATTCTGTTAAAACAAAAGTAAAAAGAAGATCCATGATCAAAGTTTTTGCCATCAGATGCAGCAGCTCTTTTTTTAGGAATACACTTGTGGGACTCAGTAACTGCAAAAAAGCCAGTAATAAATGGGCAAAATTTAAAAGCTATAGAATTATGAAATTGAGAGTGAATCTTACAAAACTTGCGTAGAACATGTCAAAGTCATTTTTTATCAAAATCAAAAGAAAGAAATTATATATACTATAAGAATATTTTATTATAATAAATATTTTTTTCTTATTTTTCTTATTATAAATCTTATTTTCTTATTATTTTTCTTACATAAATTATCCTTTGCATAGAAAATGAAACCTATTTTTAGGACTTTTTTCTATTTTTGCATAGTAGATTTTCATAACTATAAATCCCAAAATTCTAATTATTAATGAATGAAAGTAATGAATAAATAAATAAATGATAATTGATTTAAATTGCAAAATATTTTACATCATGGTAGTGTTTTACTGGCTTTGTTATTATTGTATTTAAATAACATAAAAATCATTTTTTTAATATTTAAATTTAATCAAAACATTTCTAAAGATATCTGGATGTATCCGAAAATTTGATTCCGAAATGTATTAAATTGTAGTGAAAATAATGTCACAATGCCAAAAATCCTAACATTTTCA
>NW_015505233.1:748966-763667 GCF_001515645.1 Sinocyclocheilus grahami | reverse complement strand
TTGAGTAACCGGTAAGTGGCGGGAAGAGCCAGCCAGTGTCACGCTTGCTGCGCCATTCCCCCTCACCAGGGGATGCGAGCGCTTTTCCTCCTCCAGTAAGTTCCCCAGATGACAAACCCTGGTTGAGTATCCTCCAGCAGTCTGACGCCAGGCCCAGTATCAGTGTTAGCTTGCCTGGGTTTCCGGTCAGCCTCTTTACTGGGCTAGGTGTCCATATTGCTTGATTCCCTGTGGGCGATCCCATATGTGTATTTCTCCATGGTAAGGTTTCCCTCTTGGTGAACCCGTGTCTTCCCTTTGACAGACCCCTCTGTCAGTCTCTGCTGGCAGCCGTTCCTCCCTACTCCTAGGTAGGACCTGCCTCAGAGACCCATTCCATATGTAGTACTGCCCCAGGCCTGGGTCAGTCCATATTAGTGTCTCCACATGATACCTCCCTATGGGCAGGATGTGGTCTCCGTAGCACCCTTCTCCGGAAGGCTCGCTTCCCCTTCGTTACTGCCAAAGCTGTAAACAACAAACAGGAAAGGCATGACGCACCTTTCATGAAGGTCGAAATCCCTTCTCTTAAGAAAAAATATTCTGTCATAGGAACAGCGGCTTGGCTATCTCCAGCAGCGATGTACTCACCTTTTGGTCCCTGCGGGCACCAAGGTCAGCGAATTTGCGATGGGGCGTTGGTAAGGTTACGACCTTTGCGTAGCATTTCTTTGACAACATTTGCAGCGCTATAGGGTTGTGACGGGGTTCAGGTTGTGGTGCTTTTCATGGACCCCCTATGTCGTCACGACATAACTCGTAGTGACCGACAGATAGGAAACGTCTCTGTTACGTACGTAATCCTCGTTCTCTGATGGAGGGAACGGAGACGTTATGTCTCCATGCCACAACCTTGAACCATCGCTGTTTGCCAGGGACACGTTCTCGGCTCCTCAGTGTAAAACCTGATGAGTGGATGCACCTGTCACCTATTTAAACCCGTATGCACAGGGAGTGGCTCAGGTATGCAAAATCCACTATCCAAAATTCATTGGCGTTTTCTCTAAAAGTAAACCCCCTATGTCGTCACGACATAATGTCTCCGTTCCCTCCATCAGTGAATGAAGGTTACATACATAACCGAGATGCTCATATGACTTGTGTGGAATATCCCAAATCTTAAGGCCTCTGAAGACAGAAGAACATAGCGCACAAGTCATAGGAACCACTTTTATGGGACTTTGGTATCCTTTTGAAGCTTGAAAGCTTTTGTTATCCAAGGAAGGAACTCTTTGTGTTTGCAACAACATAAATGATGACATAAATAATATGCAACATTGCTTTTTTCATTATAGTGATTAGAATTGGATTTTCTTTGCATTACAGTAATGAGAATTGAGAGGAGGGGATATGATCAATTGTCATGAAAATAATGCCCAATGATAAAAACATTACGTAGACTTTATTTCCTAAGCAAAATATAGTATCTTTCTTTTGATTTCAGGGTGAAATGAGCTAGACATGTTCTTCAAAGGTTATGTGGCAATACTGGCAATGTACACACACCAAAGTTTTGGGAGTGGCAACTGTTTTATTGCTGCAGCAAGTACAAGGCCAATTTCACATCTTACATCAATTCCTTACAAGTCTTTTCTTTGCAGTTTGTTTTAAATAGAAAGTCGATGTAACTCTCAATCCTCCATATGATGCCTCTCTACATCGCTCAAGCAGATCATCCCTTCTCTGTTCTTTCTTTGGCTTATATAACCATAAACATTTCAAATGGACAGCAATTATATATGGTCAATAAAAGCACCACACAGTTTCTTTGTTGCATCGCACAAAGACTTCTACCAAGAGGGAAACCCAAAACATGAGAATGGAATGGCAGAATGGGTGTCATATTCTGTTAAAAATAAAAGTAAAAAGAAGATCCATGATCAAAGTTTTTGCCATCAGATGCAGCAGCTCTTTTTTTAGGAATACACTTGTGGGACTCAGTAACTGCAAAAAAGCCAGTAATAAATGGGCAAAATTTAAAAGCTATAGAATTATGAAATTGAGAGTGAATCTTACAAAACTTGCGTAGAACATGTCAAAGTCATTTTTTATCAAAATCAAAAGAAAGAAATTATATATACTATAAGAATATTTTATTATAATAAATATTTTTTTCTTATTTTTCTTATTATAAATCTTATTTTCTTATTATTTTTCTTACATAAATTATCCTTTGCATAGAAAATGAAACCTATTTTTAGGACTTTTTTCTATTTTTGCATAGTAGATTTTCATAACTATAAATCCCAAAATTCTAATTATTAATGAATGAAAGTAATGAATAAATAAATAAATGATAATTGATTTAAATTGCAAAATATTTTACATCATGGTAGTGTTTTACTGGCTTTGTTATTATTGTATTTAAATAACATAAAAATCTTTTTTTTTAATATTTAAATTTAATCAAAACATTTCTAAAGATATCTGGATGTATCCGAAAATTTGATTCCGAAATGTATTAAACTGTAGTGAAAATAATGTCACAATGCCAAAAATCCTAACATTTTCAGATTTAAAATAAAATGAAGCTTCATTTTTGTCAAGTTAAAATTCAACCGTTTAATGTGTCCTCATATGTTCTATAATTTAGAGTCAAATAGTTGAGGGTGTTATGTAAAACAACACATGTGAAAAGCAACTGTTTAGGATTACCTACCATGTCTACTTCTGAAATACTGTCCAAGCTTTCCACTTGTACATCAACTCCCACTGGAATAGCAGGACCTGCAAAACAAACAAACAAACATTTAATCCATTTATACAACATATACAACTGTGTTTGACAATTGAATTACACCATCTTCTCCATCCCATTGATATATGACCTCTTTTGCCTATGCCATGCATTAATTTTTCATAATACTCATTGTTTACTGGATTCTGACAGCTTCATACCAGTGCAATTAGCAGGGTGTTCGCTAAGACTTCTGTGAGCATCATTAAATACATCCTCACGGCCAGATCTGGATCTGTTTGCTTTCCACCAGATCTGTTCACAAAAGGCTTAGCAGCTGCTCTGACATCTGACGGATTGTAAGGAACGCCAGCTCTCAAAGGACGGCCCTTCAACCGGAACTGCAGCTTTGATATCCTACATGGAGCTGCACTTGTAAGGTCTTTTGTAGCAAATCTAAAGCCTTCCTCTTTACCAGGATTAGTGTAATAGGGCTATCTGTCACTCAGAAGGTAAGACATTTAGGTAAATGGGCAGGGGGCGGCCTGTACATATGGACGGGGATCATGTAGTAAAGCCAGACAGATTCAAAACGAGATTTCCAGTGCGTCCCATCGGCCACTCCTAGTCCTAGTAATCCAACGAGATTATTGGAAATGGTGGATTAAACTTTGATGCTCAAAATGATACGGACACTGAGTGAAACTTGCCATTACGTGTCACTTAATGTATCGCTCATAAAAACCCTTCATGAAAAGCAAAAGCATTACTTTATATGCTGCAGAAAATGCATTTGAGTCATGTAGATAAATAACCGCCAACTGTGGAGATGACTTTTACAAATTTGCTTATGTAATACAGATTCTCATAAACTATTGCCATGCAACACCCACTGGACCATCCTGTCAATTTCCCTGTCATGTACCATCAAGGCTTTTCATATCACACAAATAAGCCTAAATAAGGACACAGCTCCTAGGTAAAATCGATTTGTCCAAACTAATCAACCCCCCTGCTGTCAGTTTGAGTCTGAAACCATTAGAATGACCTTGAGTTCAGCTGTCCTATTTCTCAATTGTAGTTACCACCTGGAGATGGATATTTGTGCTTTTCTTATTAAAAACAAATTCAAAGACCTCTGCGATAACTGGATATTATTAAAGGGACAGTTCACCCAAAAAATAAAAAAATAATAAAAACACTGTTTGTTTACACAAATTGTTCCAAATCTATATGAATGTTTATCTCACTTAAAATTCATTTAAAAAATCTCCTTTTGTGTTCCACAGAAGAAAGTAAGTAAGTTTGGAACAACATAATAATTATGTTCCTTAAAGGGATAGTTCATCATAAATAAATAAATAAATAAACTCTAATTATTTACACACTCTCATGATGTTCCAAATTCATATTACTGTTTATTCTCTTAAATTTCACTTAAAAATAAAAAAAAGTAAAACATAATGATTTCAATAAATGTTCATTAAAGTTATAAAGGAATAGATGTACAGTGACAGTAAAAAAAATTAATAAAAAGAAACAAATAAAGAATTATTATTCATACACTCATGTTGTTTTAAACCCATATGACATTTTATCTTCTTAAAATTCATTAAAAAAGATCTCCTTTTGTGTTCCACAGAAGAAAGTAAGACATACAGGTTTAGAATGACATAATGATTACAACAAATGTTCATTAAAGGGATAGTTCATTAAAATATATAAATAAAATAATTTTCTCTTTCTATTTACAACATTTTTAACCAATTAAAATTCATTAAAAAAATCTCCTTTTGTGTTCCACAGAAGAAAAAAAGTCATAGAGGTTTAAAACAACAAAATGATGACGAAAAAAGTTCATGAAAGGCATAGTTCACCAATAAATAAATATTCAGTTTTTATCATGTTGTTCCAAACCCATATGACTTTTTATATTCTAAAAATTCATAAAAATCATTTTCTTTTTCACAAAAGTACGTCACATAGGTTTGAAATGACATAATGCTGTTTATTTTAAGGTGAAGTACTTGAAAAAAGATCAAATGACCCCTTTCCAGGGTTGATTTTATTAATAGTGCATTTCTTTTAAAGTTCCTGAGGCTATGACATTGAGCTGGTGATCGCTAGTTGATGTTTGGCCAGTGGGCGGTCTTTAAACCAGCTGTCTGCGGGGCAGGGCAGGCTGGGATTGTTGCATGTGCTAATCCACGGGGGGTTGGATGACCGGGCGATCAGTACAAACCGCTGCCAGATTAATCTCGACACCAGCACCATTGCGCCTCAGTCCATAGCAGATCCGAGCGATCCTCCAGATGGACCAACCCATCAGCAAGGACCGCTTAAAGGGATAGTTCACCCAAAAATGAAAATTCTGTCATTAATTACTCATCCTCATGTCATTTCAAACCCGTAAGACCTTCGTTCATCTTCGGAACACAAATGAAGATATTTTTGATGGAATCTGAGAGCTGTCTGACCCTGCATAGACAGCAACGCAACTGAAATGTTCCCAAGTCCAGAAACGTAGCAAGGAGATCTGTAAAATAATCCATGTGACATCAGTGGTTCAACCACAATTTTACGAAGCTACGAGAATACTTTTTGAGTGCAAAAGAAAAAAAAAAATTTATTCAACAATTAGTCTCCTCTGCATCACCCTGCTGCCATTTTGGAGAATATCCATATTCTCGTAAACGTTCGTACGCTGTTCTGTGTCAGCTGCGTCACGCCGGTTCTGTTTCCTACGTTGTTGTAATTTGATCTGAACGGAAACAGCATATCCGTGTGACGCAGCTGATACAGAACAGCATACAAACATTTACATCCTGCCAGCAGATATTCTCCAAAATGGCACCAGGGTGATGCGGAGGAGACGAATTGTTGAATAAAGTCGTTATTTTTTTTTCTTTTGCGCACAAAAAGTATTCTCGTAGCTTCGTATAATTGCGGATGAACCACTGATGTCACATGGATTATTTTACAGATCTCCTTGCTACGTTTCTGGACTTGGGAACATTTCAGTTGCGTTGCTGTCTATGCAGGGTCAGACAGCTCTCAGATTCCATCAAAAATATCTTCATTTGTGTTCCGAAGATGAACGAAGGTCTTACGGGTTTGAAACGACATGAGGGTGAGTAATTAATGACAGAATTTACATTTTTGGGTGAACTATCCCTTTAAGTCTTTAATGGACGAATAAAAAAAGTGAGAAAAGTGAGAGAGGCAACAAAACGTAATGTGATTAATAGTCCTCAATTTCTTATGCAGCTCGTAAGACTATCTGATCCTTTCGCCAAATGCCAGAATTCAGTCAATTTTGGCTGTACGAATAACACATAAAATGCCGCTGGCTTCGAGACATGTGGCATCCAGGCATGGAGATGTTACTTGATATCTTTTGATCTTTCATTTCGTTTCGTATCTGGTTTTCAGGCGCTGCTGGCCCAGCTGGCCCAAACATTAGTATTGAAAGCAGCATTGCGCATATGCAAATCTGCAGACAGAAGTAAACAGGGATGTGTGTCATCTACAACATGATACCAATCTTTAATATGTGTAATCCTTCACGTCAAGAAACACATTCTGCCCTGTATGACCCATAAATACGCAGTGAGCGCTAGATGTTCTGCGTACATCAACGATACTTCCCTTGTGGAGGATTAGGCATAAGTTTAATGCACCATCAGTTAGCCTTCTCTGGATTTAAACCAGACTGCAGTCATGCATTAGCAATTCTCTTTTGCTTCTGAAGTAAATCTAATTTATGCAGTACACACGGCATATTATACCTGCGCTACCTTTTACTAATCATTGCATAGGATACTGCAATTGGTCGATGAAAAGCATGCTAAAAAGGATTGTTTAATATAATAGGATACAAGGATAGAGGCCAATGTCATTTTTTCCTTTGCAAAGTGCATGATTTTATGAATTTATGAATAATTATTGCATTGCGACTGAGCTGTGAAAAGAAATGGTTCAACAAAGCCATGGAAATACTTTTGATACAGCATTATATTTTTGAGTAACATCTACAAGCAAAACAACCCCTTGTTCTGAACCAGCCTGTTTAGTCACTGGGTAATTCACAACCTTTTATGCATTTTGAGAAGTGTTTCTCAATTATTTTGGTTTTAATACAGTCTGGTCCATCAGGTGTTATACAGTATTTTTGAGCTGCAATGTCAGTATAGGCATATTTCACAAATGCGCTGTCAATTTTTAAAGGGATTAGTTCACCAAAAAATGAAAATTCTGTCATTAATTACTCACCCTCATGTCGTTCCAAACCCGTAAGACCTTCGTTCATCTTCAGGACACAAGTTAAGATATTTTTGATGAAATCTGAGAGCTTTCTGACCCATAAACAGCAACGTTCAAGGCCCAGAAAGGTAGTAAGGACATCGTTAAAATAGTCCATGTGACATCAGTGGTTCAACCGTAATGTTATGAAGCTACGAGAATATTCTTTGTGTGCAAAGAAAATAAAAATAATGACTTTATTCAACAATTTCTTCTCTTTCGTGTCAGTCTCCACTGTGCGTTTAAGAGAGTACCACGACATGTGTGTGGTGCTGCTGACGCAGGATGCCTTGTTTACAAGCAGAGGAATGCACACACATGTGTTGTGGTACTCTCGTGAATGCATGTCAAAGACTGACATGGAAGAGAAGAAATAAAGTCATTTTTTTTTTACCACTGATGTCAAATGGACTATTTGAGCAATGTCCTTACTACCTTTCTGGGCCTTGAATGTGGTAGTTGCATTGCTGTCTGTGCAGCAAAAATCTCTCAGATTTCATCAAAAATATCTTAATTTGTGTTCCTAAAATGAACGAAGGTCTTACGGGTTTGGAACGAAATGAGGGCGAGTAATTAACGACAGAATTTTCAGGCCAGAATTCTTTGAATTACTTGATATTTACTGGGAAAAAAACATGACTTAATTACCTTAAAACCAATTATTATTATTATTATTATTAAGTATGTTATAATAGCTCATTGCAAAATTCTACATTTTAAAATAATTAAAAAAAAAATTAAAACTAAATTGACAGAGCAACAATTTCTGTGATATTTCTACAAGATATATCTAAGAATTGACTACATGCAAAATAACCTCTTGTTCTGAACCAACCTCTTTATTTAAATCACTGGTATTTCATAACCTTTTCAGTATTTTAAAAAGAGTTTCTCTGTAATTTTGGTTTTAGTACAATCTGGCACATACGGTACAGACCAACGGTGGTTCTCAGTTCCAGTCCCGGGGTAACACTGCTCTGCACATTTTGTATCTCTCTCTTATCTGACGCCCTTGATTCAGTTCATGGATCTCTCTCTTAATGAGCTGATGATCTGAATCAGGTGCATTAAAAAAAGGAAGATATAAAAAATATGCAGAGCATGGTACCCCAGGACCGGAATTGAGAACAACTGGTATAGACATATATGCACAGTCACTTCACACGTCCTTCACAACAAATCTATTCTCTCCAATTATGGGGATAAAAAATGAAATAATAATAATAATAATACATCTTCGTCCTTTGCCACCTCAGTGTTTTAGTGGCATTTTTTCAGCTTTTAGAATCTTTTACACCCCAAAATATCCTTTCACTTATTTGACATTTACTGAAAAAACGTAATTACATTGAATAAAACTAAAAACAGACCAATATTATATATATATATATATATATATATATATATATATAAAAAAAAGATCACAATATCTCTGAAAATATTTCTCTGATATGACATTCCCAAACGTACGCAGAGTCAGAGCATCCAAATGAGTGACTTTTTAGATACTCTATTCATAGGAGGAACGGCATCAAACACGGGAGTGTTTCTTTTTCTTTGCCCTATATAGGAACACATCATTAAAAAAAGAATAGGGGGACTGTATGGACTAGTAGGAGAACTTTCATTAGTTCTTAGCCTTTACTGCGCAAACTTTTAAGTGCCATACACTTAAAGAGAAGCCTTGAGCTCCTCCTTAGATCATCCTTTAACACCATTCTAGCCATGGTAGAAAAGTCTCTGCATTAAAGGAATAGATCAAAAATGAAAATTCTGACATGATTTACTCACCTTCCTGTCATTCCAAACACTTATGCTGTTATTTTTGTCCATAGATCACAAAAGGAAGAGTTTTTGAATCTTTACACCAGTGAGAGTTCATAGTGACCATGACTGTCAAACTAAAAAAAAAAAAAAAGACATGAAAATAAAACCAATAAAAAGCACCATATAAGTCTTCTGAAGCCATAAGAAGTCATTCATCCTTAATAATCTTACATTCTTGCATATCAAAAATGGCAGGTTATGTTTGTACACACAAACGTTTTTCTGTTGACATGCCGTTTTTGAATCTGGACGTGTTTGTATCGTATTACTATGACAAAATGACTGTCACTGAAATCCACTGAAAATATCACAGTATATACAGTAGATTATAAATGAAATGAGAGCAAATAAATAATGTCAGTTTGCATTTTTTGGATAAATTATTCCAATTTTATAATCTCATCTTCCCAGAGGATCAGTCTGCACACACATCCAGCTGTTTCTATGTGATCTCTGATCTGATTGTCACTGCTAGGAGAGTTAACAATCAATCTCATTAAAACTAGTGTAAAAATCTTGAGTAAAGTGTACAAGGCTCCATCTGCCGAGCTAAAAGCTTCAAAAATGTCTCAATGCAATTGATCTGAGCGAGTTTAATAAGGTATTGCTTTGTAAAGGAAATATGTGAAATCAAGGTCAGAGAAAATCCATGTCCATGCATGAATTAAATCAAAGCACGCTGACTTTCTAGAAAAAAAACTTCCACTATTATTCTTAACATGAAATAACAGAGCAATTATATTATCACCGTAGCAATTCAAGTGGAATATTTACATGAAAAATAAGCATGAATTTCAGAAAGTAATTGGTTTCTGTCCCTTTGCTTCAATGACAGCAGCTCTTGAACGGCACAAACTCCACAAGTTTGTGTCAAACCTGATGATTATGTTCTCCACTATGAGACAATTTTGTGCTTCAATGGAAGCAAAAGCTACAGAGAATCACATGATCAATTACACAAAATTTACTGTCTTTGATTAGTGATCTAGAAATAGTTGTCTGTTTCGGAATCATAAAACTGTACATTTCCAGTTTTAAATAAAAACAGATTTGGTTTCAGACTTTCTAGAATTTTATGTTTGATGAATTAAACATTTGATGTAAAATAATTGTTTGGTACACATTGCTACACAATGCAGGCAACTTTTTGGCTTAATATCAAATAATAATGGGCTAAATTCACCTGCCTATTAAAATGCACATTACAAACTCCAATTCTCAAAACCATATAAAGTCCAGTAAAACTGAAATCCCAGTCTTAATTACAGGCCACAGCAGTGCTTAATAGTTAGGCTGTTTACCCCTCTAGAGGGAGCTAATGTAGATTTAATGCCTGCTGGTCAAATAACTGACCTGAATGTTCTCAAACTGTGCATGAATAGGGGGACTGTATGGACTAGTAGGAGAACTTTCATTAGTTCTTAGCCTTTACTGCGCAAACTTTTAAGTGCCATACACTTAAAGAGAAGCCTTGAGCTCCTCCTTAGATCATCCTTTAATACCATTCTAGCCATGGTAGAAAAGTCTCTGCATTAAAGGAATAGATCAAAAATGAAAATTCTGACATGATTTACTCACCTTCCTGTCATTCCAAACACTTATGCTGTTATTTTTGTCCATAGATCACAAAAGGAAGAGTTTTTGAATCTTTACACCAGTGACAGTTCATAGTGACCATGACTGTCAAACTAAAAAAAAACAAAAAAAAAGACATGAAAATAAAACCAATAAAAAGCACCATATAAGTCTTCTGAAGCCATAAGAAGTCATTAATCCTTAATAATCTTACATTCTTGCATATCAAAAATGGCAGGTTATGTTTGTACACACAAACGTTTTTCTGTTGACATGCCGTTTTTGAATCTGGACGTGTTTGTATCGTATTACTATGACAAAATGACTGTCACTGAAATCCACTGAAAATATCACAGTATATACAGTAGATTATAATGAAATGAGAGCAAATAAATAATGTCAGTTTGCATTTTTTTGATAAATTATTCCAATTTTATAATCTCATCTTCCCAGAGGATCAGTCTGCACACACATCCAGCTGTTTCTATGTGATCTCTGATCTGATTGTCACTGTTAGGAGAGTTAACAATCAATCTCATTAAAACTAGTGTAAAAATCTTGAGTAAAGTGTACAAGGCTCCATCTGCCGAGCTAAAAGCTTCAAAAATGTCTCAATGCAATTGATCTGAGCGAGTTTAATAAGGTATTGCTTTGTAAAGGAAATATGTGAAATCAAGGTCAGAGAAAATCCATGTCCATGCATGAATTAAATCAAAGCACGCTGACTTTCTAGAAAAAAACCTAATTGTGGGCGTGGCCATTTGTACCTTGAATGTGCCAGGCTTCCGGTGTCATCCGGTTCCAGTTATTTTTAGCTGCACAAAACAGCTCTTTATGCTGCTTGATATTGCATAGTGGCATTTCTTGTCTTATCATTTAAATGTATTGTCGTATTTCTAAACACACCGGTCTGTAGCGCAAATAGTTTTTACTGTTTACTGCACTCTTCTTCTAGTTATAGGCCTACTTGTAACAAATAAGGTGGATAAGGATTTATAATTCCCTTTGGTAGTTGTAGTCCTTATTTAACAACTTGTTAGCAACAAAAGTTTTATCAAGTAATGATAACCACAGACCCTTTTACTCACAAATCCAAAACCACCATTCTAAAAATACCTAAGACAATCCCGAGGGAACACATGGCTTGAAAAAGCTTAGTCTGTTGTAGGACTACAACATAACAGCTCTATTGGGTAGAAATTATTGTGCCAAGTTAAATGCAACAAAATGATGAATAGATTTTTATAGCATGCAGAATGACTGCACAACTTCTGAAAATCTATGATATGATATTCAGTCTCTTGGTTTCGATTGCTTAAAAATGTCTTTTGGATATCATAAACATTATATAAACCATTCTATGAATTGTTCTTCTTCCAGTCTTACAAGCATCATAATGAACTATTTATTTAATGATATAATAAGCTCTGACAGGAACAACCCAGAGAATGAAAAAGAATCAAACAATGGTAGTCAGCGTCTTTTCCCACTGTTTAGTGGAATAAATTAAAAAATCCATTTGTAATTTATTTCCTGTTGAGAGAACATCAGACAGAAGGCAGTTTGCCATGACTGGCACCCTACAGTAATACTGCTAGATTTTCTTTTGTTCATTTGCACGCTTTTTGCATCCGCAACAAGACAAACTGCATCCTCTGAGTAATGGCTGCAATTCCAAATGTTTCTCTTTGAATGGTAATGATGCAGTTTAGGAATGACAAATGTTGGTATAATGACATGTAATGTAATGTTGGGAAACATGCATAATGTCAATACACCAGTGAGTATTTGGTGCAATTATCCATTACAATAAGGTCTTATTTCTTAATGTTAGTTAACGCATTGAGCAAGGAGCAATGCATTTGCTATAAGGTACTTACATTACAAAGACACAGCTTTTAGCTTCAGAAAGACACAAGTGATGGCTTATTTGTGGATTATTGTTTTATCAGCTGTTTTAAGTCTCTTTCTGAGTGATGTAATGCTAAAAAACTCATCTACTGTACATCTTGAACAGCCTGAGGGCGGGGGAATACATTTTCATCAAATTAAAATTTTTGGGGTGAACTGCTCATTTAATCAATGCTTTAGAAGTATTTTTCTTTAGTAGTTCATGTTAACTAAGGTAGCTCACCAATAACAAATGGAATCTAAAGCGTTAGCTACATATTTGATATTAAACCAAATGGCATTGATATATAGCCCGTTTCACAAACAAGACCTTGTGATGGAAACGTCATGTACGTTTCCTAAAAGTGACGTGACATGTGGCCAAGTATGGTGACCCATACTTGGAATTAGTGCTCTGCATTTAACCCATCCAAAGTGCACACACACAGCAGTGAACACACACACACCGTGAACACACACCCAGAGCAGTGGGCAGCCATTTATGCTGCGGCGCCCAGGGAGCAGTTGGGGGTTCGGTGCCTTGCTCAAGGGCACCTCAGTCGTGGTATTGAAGGTGGGAGAGAGTGCTGTACATTCACTCCCCCCACCTACAATCCCTGCTGGTACGAGACTCGAACCCACAACCTTTGGGTTACGAGTCCGACTCTCTAACCATGACTTTGACACCAGTTGCTCAAAAGTCTGTGCAAAGACAGCATGTAAAATTGAAGTTACTTCTGAGAAAAAGTCTATTTTGTTATCTAATGCAACAGAAATCTTTTCAATCTCATGAAGATTTCACAAACCCCTGCTTTTTTTGGGGGGGGGGGGGGGGGGCTCCATCCAGGGGCTTGCCTGAAGGTCTGCCTTGGTGCCACTGTCGCAGCAGCAGATGGTAAGGCTCTTTTTTCATGCATTTGTCCTCCCACTCACTCAGCTCCGGCTCTACTGCTACTGAAACTCAGCTTATCTGGGATTTCACAGCAATTCTGTGCTGCCACGCCCCAGCTTCGTATCCACTTGATGCCTGCCACTGAGCTGGAGCATCGCCAGTGTGTCACTAAAGGATCCGTTACGTAAAAGTTTGTCAGGCCTCTCATATTAAAGGAATAAATCTGTCCCCTGCACAGCCAGGGCTTTTGTGTTGCAGTGTTTGCAAATCAAAATGGAGAAATTCAATTGGAAATATAAACAAAGCTATCCTTGGACCTTTTTGCAAAAACGTGACTGATGGCATGTAGGAGGCTTTTCAAACGTGCCGTGTCAACCATGATATCCAGCCCTAACTGTGTCCAAATGAGCGCTGCTACATTGGTTCTGTGCTAACAGCCAAGTGACAAAGATTGGCAATCTGAGTGACTGTGATTGGAGGTTAGCGCTCATGCAGACAGGCGAGATCTTTTGAAGTGCGGAGCAAAGCACTGTAGGGCTCTTTTGCATTAAATTTGCTCATCTCCTCCCTAGATGATGGGTGCTGGAATCATTCTCGCCATTCAAACTGCTGGAAACCTCAAATTGCGGACTAATGTTGCATGCATTGCTCTTACAGATTTAGATAATAAAAGGAGATTGACAACCATGTCGTGTCTTTTTCATCGTATTTTGTTTCATCGTATACTGATCAACTGCAACTGCAAGACTCATGTAAACAATGTCATAAGAGATATACGTTTTACTGGAGATATGGTGAAAAAAGAAACATATGTGCAGTAATGAAACTACAAGTGTTAATCTTTAAATCATAACATAGAGATAATGTACAGCCAGGAGTTGTGCAATTTATTAAATGGCTACTTAGCATATCAATTAAAAAAGGAACATGATATATTGATTTAAATGATTGAGTTTAAACTATTTTATTATGTAAAACAAAAAGACCATATGGTGATGAAAGAGCTATGTAGACAATCAGTTTCCTGCATGGGAAAACAGTCAATTATGCAAAAGTATTTGAATGCCATGATTTTGCCAGTCAGAATGAAGCATTCCAGAGAGCCGTGTAAATTATTACAATGTTAATTTTGTTAGGATTTCTCATAGTTGAAATACGGTAAGTACAAATAAGTAAAATTAAATATGGATTATGGATTTATGATGTGAGAAAAAAGACCATAAGGTGACAAGAGATGGAATTTGCTGTGTAGAAAATCAGTTGTTTTAGACAACTGCCAATTATGCAAAAAACATTTGAATGTCACGATTGTCCAGTCAGAATCATGTACAGTGCCCTCCACTAATATTGGCATTCTTGGTTAATATGTGCAAAGGCAGCTGTGAAAATAAATCTGCATTGTTTATCCTTTTGATTTTTCATTCAAAAAATTCACAAAATTCTAACCTATCATTGAAGTACACCAATTGAAAGTGTGTGTGTGTGTGGGGGGGGGGGGG
>NW_015505233.1:718399-747108 GCF_001515645.1 Sinocyclocheilus grahami | reverse complement strand
AAAATGTAGAAGCAATGGTGTTGTTGGGGGGGGGGGGGGGGGGGGGGGGGGGGAATAAATGCTTTCTCTATAGTTAATCTTGGCCACAATTATTGGCACCCAATTATTGCAACGTTCTTTTCCCAAGATAACAGCTCTGACTTTTCTCCTATAATGCCTGAATAGTTTGGAGAACACCTGATAAGAGATCAGAGACCCTTCATTTATCCAGAATCTCTCCAGACCCTTCAGATTCCCAGCTCCATGTTGGTGCTTCTCCTCTTCAGTTCACCACACTTATTTTCTATAGGGTTCAGGTCAGAGGACTGGGGCAGCCATGGCAGAAACTTCATTTTGTGCTCAGTGACCCATTTTTGTGCTGATTTTAATGTTTGCTTTGGATTATTGTCCTGATGGAAGATCCAACCACGGCCAGTAATAAAATCTCTAACAGGCAGTCAGGTTTAGATTTATTATCTGTTGATAGAATCCATGATGCCATGCTTCCGGCAGAAAAACAGGCCCACAACATTAAAGGTCCAGCAGTATATTTAACAGTGGGCATGGGGTACTTTTTATCCCTGTTTGTACTCAACCCATCTGGTGGGTTTGCTGCCAAAAAGCTCTTTTTTAAGTTACATCTGACCATAGAAGCCAGTACCATGTGAAGTTCCAGTCATGTCTGACAACTGAATATGCTGGAGATTGTTTTTGGATGAGTGAGCAACATGTGGTGATGTAGGGGCTGTTTGATATTTTTTTAGACTTTCTGACCCCAAGATTGAACTAATCTCTGCAATTCTCCAGCTGTGATCCTTGGAGAGTCTTTGGCCACTCAAGCTCTCCTCCTCACCGTGTATTGGGACGATATACACGTCTTCTTCCAGGCAGATTTGTAACATCTTTAGTTGATTGCAACCCCTTAATTATTGCCCTGATGGTGGAAATGGGGATTTTCAATGCTTTAGCTCTTTTCTTACAGCCACTTTCTATTTTCTGAAGCTTAACAATCTTGTTCTGCACATCAGAACTATATTCTTTGGTTTTACTCCTTGTGATGGATGATTAAGGGAATTTGGCCTTTGTGTTGCTCATATTTATAATCCTGTGGAACAAGAAGTCATGGCTGGACAATTTCATACTCCTAGTCACCCTGGTGTGCTAAAAAATGTATATATGAATGGGAATATACTTCAGAGATATTTTACTCATAAGAATTTATAGGGGTGCCAATAATTTTGGCCAACACGCATTGGAGAAAAACATTTATTTCATCATGAGATTTTCTCCCCACTTTTAATTGTTTTGCTTCAATGTAAGATTAGAATTTTTGTGATTTTTGAATGAAAGATCAACGATGCAGATTTATTTTCACAGCCGCCTTTGCTCATATTTACCAAGAGTGCCAATATAAGTGGTGGGCACTGTATTCATGAAAGTTATTATAATATACATTTTGCTTTGCAAGTACATTTGTTTTTACAGACTTGAAATAAAGTAGATATAAATAAATGACATGGAAATTTGATTTGAGTTGAAATTATTTTATTATGTAAGAAAAAAGGCCATAGGGTGATCAGAGACATACAATTTGCTATATAGACAATCAGTTGCCTTGGTCAACAGTCAATTATGTAAAAATATTTGACTGCCTTCGGCTAATCAGAATCATAAATTCCAGAGAGCTGTGAAAAATAATAATATTCATTTTGCTATTATTGCTCATACTTGAAATACAGTAAATAAAGTGACATGAAATATTGATTTGAGTTTAAATAATTTTATTATGTGGGAAAAAAGACCATAAGATATGAGAGATATGAAACTAGCTCTGTAGAAAATTAGTTGACTGGGACAACAATCAATTATACAAAAATATTTGAATGTCACGATTCTCATAACATAAAAGGTCCTAGCCTCAAAGATTATTTAAGTACAAATCAAACATTGGAGCCATAATAGATATTAAATATGTTGGAAATGACTGCAAGCTCAGCATAATCCAGCGAAGACGAAAGATATACCAATTATAAAACTATTAATGAATACTATGGGTTAATTATCAATTCATGATTATTTCCAACTCAAGTCAAGCAAACAGACTGTTTTAAAGTACACTGAAGCCCAGTATATTGAGATTATATATTTATTATTAATAAATTTACGTGAGTGTAATCAAACCAGCAAGCACAGCTTAATTATAAGCAATCTTGGACTTGCTGCTTGCTCAGTTGCATGAATAAACGTAATGTAGATATTTTTAGAGTGAATAGTCTATTCAAACTATTCAAAAGTTTGAAATTCCCAGTATTAATAAAAAACCTGAAATAATAAAAAATGCAAAGGTCTGCATAGTGTTTTAGTGAAGCCGCTGCTACAATTCACAGAGCCAAGGACACAATTTGTAGGCTTAGAGAACTTTTTATGTGCAGAAATCTGGACATACGTTTTTATGTGAGCCTTTAACACAGACACCATACGGCTTTTAAAAAATAAACAAATGTTTTTTGGTGAAGAAATATGTGACTTCAATGTGATGTTCCTCTTGCAACGCTCTATATACTAAGAAATGAAAGAGAAACATGCAATTTTGCAGAGCTTTATAAAATTGCCTTAAAAAAAAAAAAAATGTTTCCAAGGTGATAAACATTTAAACATTGTTCAGTAATGAAGGTTAAATATAGACAAGCAATCTTTGATAGGATGTGCAGTTTGTAACGATTCACTGAAGAAAAGCCCACGTGACATATTTGCATCTGAGCTTGTTGTTTTGTGCACATGAATGATTACTGATCTGATATTTATTCTGAACTCCAGCAACATGTGACATGCAGCCTAACTGAAGAGAAAAAAGTAAAACATCTGTTGTCATTAACCTTTAACCCTACGGCATGAAACATATGCAATCTGAAGTGAAAATGAGGCCTGTTGTTATCATTGCTAATACAAGGGAATATAAAAATTTAATTAAAAAAAATAATTTGTTCATTTATTTAAGCATATTGAACTGTTTTTAGTGCAAACTTCATTTCCTTTTTGTGGGGTTGCAAACAAATTGTGGCATTTGAAATTTGAAAATAGGTCACAAAAAATAAGATTAAATTGTTCAATTGTTAATTTATCATTAAATTGAATGTTTGCCTCGGTTCCTGAAAAATTGAAATGGTTCTTAGATTTGCTGGATGCTGTGAGCCTAAATGATAAGTTATCTTTAATGAGGCACTTCTGAATTGTTAATAATAATATTCAGGCTGCATATTCATGTGTCAGCGGGAGGTAAATTCATAAGTCAGATCTGCTGTTTTTCCTCCAACTTTTTCATTCCGTTGGGGAAATAGCGAGGTCAAAGAAACGCAGGCTGAATGCTGGGCTGTCCTCACTCGTCACAGAATCTGGGGCTGTTGATTAGGGCCAATAGTTATGCAACAACAAAGATTACTTTTAAGAGACGACTTCTGGACTTCAGATCATCTCTTGAGCCATATCTGCTCTCTCTAACTTTCACCAGAAATCTGAAACTCAAATCAACTTAAAGATCTAGTTAGTTAAGATTGTGCAAGAGGTTTTTTTAAGAAAAAAAAAATCTAGATATAGTCGAGGACATTCAAAGTGTTAGGAATGTCATTAAACTTTTATTTATATTTTAATGACACATTATTGTTCAATACAATAAAACCTTATGATTCCCTTTTAAAAAATGGAGAAATCTAGCATTACGTCAATTGCTCACCAATGTATCCTCTGCAGTGAATGGGTGCCGTCAGAATCGGCAGAGTTCAAACAGCTAATAAAAACACACAATAATGCACACACGACTCCAGTCCATCAATTAATGTCTTGTGAAGCGAAAAGTAAGAAACAAATTCAGCATTTAAACTTTTTATTTTTAACCCATCACTTCTGGTTAAATTAATTCGGTCTATAATTCATTATACCGCTTCCTCCAGTGAAAAAGTCCATCCCCCATTGTCCTCTCTCATTAAAATCCACCAGCATATTTGTTTAGAAATGTTTTCGACTTGTTTTTGCTTGTAAACAGTGCTTGATCTGTGTGTATTTCTCTCCTGATTAAGACAAGATTACTTTTTCGCTGGAGAAAGCAAGGATACATTTTTTTAACCGGAAGCAGCAATTTGAAGTTAAAAATGTCTTAATGTAACTTAAAAATGCAACTTTTCACTTCACAAGATATTAAATGTCAGACTGGAGTCGTGTGGATTGCTTGTGGATTATTGTGATGTTTTTATCAGCCGTTTGGACTCTCATTCTGACGGCACCCATTTACTGCAGAGGATACATTGTTAGCAAGTGATGTAATGCTACATTTCTCCAAATCTGTTCTGATGAAGAAACAAACTCATCTACATCTTGGATGGCCCGAGGGTGAGTACATTTTCAACAAATTAAAAATTAGCGTGAACTGTTCCTTTAACAAATGGACCATTATTTTACAAAACAAAAAAATCTTGTTTAAATCATGTTGCACAATAAAAAGCGACACACAAAGTAAACTAAGCAGCTTAAATATACACCGAAAATCCGTCAATTGTGTATGTGTACTAGGATAAGTGAGAGTGGAAGTATCTGGATAACTTGACATGCGTCTGATGTGTACTTCATGTCTGACAGCATGAGTTACATGAAGACTGCTCTCTTTTCACCCAATCAATGAAGACCTTGTGAAGAGCCCATAAAGCCTTTACTTAATGTGGAGCCACAGTTTAAGTCTTGAAGCAATCTAATCCTCTATGACAGCCTCTGATTGGTACGTTCATTATAGCAGCTGACTAGTTGTGACTGAGAACTACGGCTGATAGATTTAAATTACACTCGGTTTGACATGGCAACAGCAGTGCTATTAAAAATGCTGCTAGGAAAGATTCCTTCTTAGATTCTAATATATTCACACTAAGAGAGAGAGCTTCAAGTTCAAGTTCTTCACTTCACCCATGTGCCTTAACAACACATAAGCACAAAAGGAAAAGCCCTCAGTCACAGATGTGTGTCCCTGCTCTCGCCGAGTAAATAGCGTTTGGCCCACTGATAGAGATTATAATACTAAACATGAAATTGCCTTACATAACACACTGTAGTTTCACTACAGATGATTTAGTGTCCATCCAGAGAGGAGCAGCTCTTGCGTAAGCGGCTCTGACCTCATGAGATTTACCCATCAGCCTTCATTGCCGAAGCAAAGGTATCCCCTGGGATTAGCGCTGGTGCTCTAACCCTGCAGCGAGACACTTCCACTGCACACGCATTAAAACCCTGGCAACACACACCAACCGCTAAAAATCAGTTACATGATATTAGCACCGGGGCCGAGGCGGGACCTTGTACTTCCTGTGACGCCAAAGAAGTTAATTGTTCCTTGCGAGCAAAAGCTAAGTGAGGATGGCCTGGAAAGGGAAAAGTGTTTGTGAGTCAATCAGCACTTCTTGCATTTGGTTAAATGTGAGAATAAGTATCATTTTGGCCACAAGACATTTTGAAATCTGAAATACGTCTAATATAAAGTTAGTTACGTGGTAGTGAAATAAAAAATAATATTTTTATGTAGTTGTGAGTGATAAAGACAGAGACTTTTTTTTTTTAAACAAAAGCACTTTCATTTTTTTAAACAATATAAATAAATAAATAAATATGCTGCGAATTAGCATACATTTTTATGCTTAAAATGTATACAAATGTATACTGTATATGCCAGTGGTTCTCAACCTTTTTGACTTGAAGGCCAACATATTTTTATATACAATATTTTTTCTCCAGTATTTTTGCTATAATTATGACAAAGATGCTTGTTTTTAATCATTTTTGCAAACAGAAACTATCAATGGTTATTGAGGGGGGAAATAATGAAATAGCAATAGTTGTTTAATTATAATATTAATATTATTTGTATTATAACAATAATTCATTTGAATTATTTTAAGTCTGTTAAGAAGTTTGCTGAGGCCCTCTAATGAGAACCACTGGTATATGCTAAACAACCAATCATATGCTTGTATGTTAACTTAATGTTGCTGACACACTAAAATTACAATAAAAAAAATAAATAAACAGATAAAAAAAAAATTCATGAGATCAAATAAGATCAAAAAAATCAAATGCAGGGGTAAATAATTATGAATTAAAAGTGGAAATTAATTTTTAATTTTAAGCAATACATTATTTTTTTTTACAATGTATATTGAAGATGTTTGTGCTCTAAATGTGACAAAAGTATGATCTTGCACTTGTAACTTTAAGCACAGATTTTTCTAAGGTAAAAAAATATTATTGAAAATAAAAAAAATGTTGCATTCTTCGCAAACCATTAAAATATGGAGAGATAAGTTAGTTGTGCAATATATTTAATGTATTGCTGTCAAACGATTAATCGCAATTAATCGCATCCAAAATAAGTTTTCATTCTAATAATATATGTTTGTGTACTGTGTACATTTATTATGTATATATAAAGACACACATACAGTATATATTTTGAAAATATTTACATGTATTTATTTATATTCATATAATTTATATTATATATAAATATTTTCAATATATAAACATAACACTTTTTTCTTAAATATATATACATGCATGTGTGTGTATTTATATACACATAATAAATATAAACGGTACACTCATATATGTTATGTAAACAAAAACTTTTATTTTGGATGCGATTAATCCCTGAAAAAGCTGCTGACAAACTTAAATTACAATTTTAAGTAAATAAAGAAAAAATATGTGAAACTGAATAGCTATTTAACCATAAATGACAAAGTAAAAATAAATAAAAAAAATCTGCAGGGGTAATAAAATAAATAATTATGGACTAAAGAGGGGAATACATTTAAAATTTAAAATTAATTAAAATAAATGTAAAAAAAAAAATACTTTCCTGTTCTACAATGCATTTTGAAGTTAAATGAGATGTTTGTGCCTTACTGTAAAAATGCGACAAAAGTACTGTATGATCTTGCACTTGTACTTTCACTTTGGAAATGGCTTTGACCATGTATTTTGTGAGAAACTGAAGCACAGTTGATTGATTTTGAGTAAAAAATATTATTGAAAACAACAAAAAAGTTATATACTTTATAACTTTGCATGGACAGCTAAGTTAGCCATGCAAGATATTTAATGCACAACGGAATCTATATCACCATTTTGGATTGCTGAAGAGCAACAAGTGGCCCTGAAGAAGATTCAAAGCGCAAGCGAAGTCTGTGTGAAGCCTTCAATGAGGATGCACCGGAGTCCCGTTTGGCACGGTCTGCTTGCTCCACCTCCTCTGGCTCAGAAGCTTCCGACTCCTCTGCACTTTCAAGCGCACGTCAAACACCTCCTCTATGGCTTTCTTGAAACAGTGGAAATTGTAGTCGATAAGTCCTGCTTGAGCAAAGACAAGCGTAATTAGCCTGCGGCCGGAAACTCGTCTGACCCATTCCAAAATTGGATCACTGCATAAATGCACTTTGAATTAAGATTATGACACACATAACAAAATATGTCATTCAGCTTTGATCCAGAGAAAGAAAAAATATCTACATAAAACATTTACTAACACCTACATACAGATATACTTTGAAAGCTAGACGTAAAAAAACATACAGTACCGGCTGACGGGTGCCAACTGAGGCTTTATGAAAACGCAAATGATTAAATATTCAGTTTGAACAGAAAAAAGAACCAGCTTCCCTAGCGATTTACCTTTTTATAATTGAGTTAAAGTTTTGATAAGTTCAGTTAAATATAGTGTGAAAAATTGAATAAACTATATATTACTTTATGATGCAGAACATTTATGTCATCCAACCAGTGCAAATCTACGCCTTTATAAAATGCCTTGTTTTCCCCGCTGACTAACATGATTGCTCATGATACTCTCCCTAACCCACTTAGTAATTCCTAGCATGAATATTTCAATCTTCATTAGCCTCCCAAGGATTCCACTAATTATCCCATTCTCTCATGTGAGTGTCGCTTTACACCAGCAGGTTCTTTTCTGACCGATCTAAGACAAACGTAATGTCGCAGTAATTGCTAAAAACAGCTTGTAGGCAAAAGCTGATCTTTAGGTCTTTATTGTAGTCCTTATTGAATCCACATGTGCTGCATGAGGATTACTAGTGGGAATTGTTAATAGTTATTAAACATTTTGCGGCCTGCTGTTTTTTTCTTTTAGCTTCCTTTTATCTTTTGAAACTGTCACCAATAATTTATATTATATATAAATATTTTCAATATATAAACATAACACTTTTTTCTTAAATATATATACATGCATGTGTGTGTATTTATATACACATAATAAATATAAACGGTACACTCATATATGTTATGTAAACAAAAACTTTTATTTTGGATGCGATTAATCCCTGAAAAAGCTGCTGACAAACTTAAATTACAATTTTAAGTAAATAAAGAAAAAATATGTGAAACTGAATAGCTATTTAACCATAAATGACAAAGTAAAAATAAATAAAAAAAATCTGCAGGGGTAATAAAATAAATAATTATGGACTAAAGAGGGGAATACATTTAAAATTTAAAATTAATTAAAATAAATGTAAAAAAAAAAATACTTTCCTGTTCTACAATGCATTTTGAAGTTAAATGAGATGTTTGTGCCTTACTGTAAAAATGCGACAAAAGTACTGTATGATCTTGCACTTGTACTTTCACTTTGGAAATGGCTTTGACCATGTATTTTGTGAGAAACTGAAGCACAGTTGATTGATTTTGAGTAAAAAATATTATTGAAAACAACAAAAAAGTTATATACTTTATAACTTTGCATGGACAGCTAAGTTAGCCATGCAAGATATTTAATGCACAACGGAATCTATATCACCATTTTGGATTGCTGAAGAGCAACAAGTGGCCCTGAAGAAGATTCAAAGCGCAAGCGAAGTCTGTGTGAAGCCTTCAATGAGGATGCACCGGAGTCCCGTTTGGCACGGTCTGCTTGCTCCACCTCCTCTGGCTCAGAAGCTTCCGACTCCTCTGCACTTTCAAGCGCACGTCAAACACCTCCTCTATGGCTTTCTTGAAACAGTGGAAATTGTAGTCGATAAGTCCTGCTTGAGCAAAGACAAGCGTAATTAGCCTGCGGCCGGAAACTCGTCTGACCCATTCCAAAATTGGATCACTGCATAAATGCACTTTGAATTAAGATTATGACACACATAACAAAATATGTCATTCAGCTTTGATCCAGAGAAAGAAAAAATATCTACATAAAACATTTACTAACACCTACATACAGATATACTTTGAAAGCTAGACGTAAAAAAACATACAGTACCGGCTGACGGGTGCCAACTGAGGCTTTATGAAAACGCAAATGATTAAATATTCAGTTTGAACAGAAAAAAGAACCAGCTTCCCTAGCGATTTACCTTTTTATAATTGAGTTAAAGTTTTGATAAGTTCAGTTAAATATAGTGTGAAAAATTGAATAAACTATATATTACTTTATGATGCAGAACATTTATGTCATCCAACCAGTGCAAATCTACGCCTTTATAAAATGCCTTGTTTTCCCCGCTGACTAACATGATTGCTCATGATACTCTCCCTAACCCACTTAGTAATTCCTAGCATGAATATTTCAATCTTCATTAGCCTCCCAAGGATTCCACTAATTATCCCATTCTCTCATGTGAGTGTCGCTTTACACCAGCAGGTTCTTTTCTGACCGATCTAAGACAAACGTAATGTCGCAGTAATTGCTAAAAACAGCTTGTAGGCAAAAGCTGATCTTTAGGTCTTTATTGTAGTCCTTATTGAATCCACATGTGCTGCATGAGGATTACTAGTGGGAATTGTTAATAGTTATTAAACATTTTGCGGCCTGCTGTTTTTTTCTTTTAGCTTCCTTTTATCTTTTGAAACTGTCACCAGTGTAATGTATCACAGAATATTGGCAGAGCAGTAAAAAGTATAGTTAATCTTATAGTTGTCTCATATTTTTTACTTTTGTAAATATTTATATTTTATTTCTTCCAGTCAATTTCTGTATAGGAACAAACCTTAAAGTGTTGGCTACAAAAAGCAATTGCCAAGGGAAAAAAATATTTACTCCATTAAACACATGTGCATTTACACTACTGTTTAAAATTTTGGGGTTGATAAGCTTCTTCAGGTTTTTCCAAGTCTCTTATGTTCACCAAAGCTGCATTTATTTGATCAAAAATACAGAAAAAACCCCACCAATATTGTGAACTAATTTTAATTTGAATATATTTTTAGAATGCATTTTATTTCTGATGACAAAGCTGAATTTTCAGCATTATTACTCCAGTCTTCAGTGTCACATGATCCTTCAGAAATCATTCTAATATGCTGATCTGCTGCTCAGGAAATATTTATTATTCAGTGTTGAAAACACCAACAGTGATACATTTTTTTCAGAATTCTTTGATGAATAGAAAAGTTCAAAACAAGAGCATTTATTTGAAATAGTATTTTTTTCAGTAACAATGTCTTAACTGCCAGTTTTGATCAAATTAATGCATCCTTACTGAGTAAAAGTATTAATAATAATAAAAAAAAAACTTTCCAACCCCAAACTTTTCAACAGTAGTATATAAAATATTAAACAAACCAATTTTAAAACTAGATGATGGAAACCAACATACAAAACTTCTGCTAGAGAATACAGCTATTTTCTAATTGGACTTTAATAATTGACTCCAAAATGTTACTGAGACCCTATAGCCCTTGAGACTACTTCTGCATGTGACAACAAGCCCTGGAAAAAGGCAGATATAAACAATAATATCACACCAAACACGTTTGCATGATGTCCAGAAAGCTTACCTTTCCTCTCAAAACTCTCTTCCCTGAGGAAACACACCAGGGCAAGAAATTTGGTGACCTCTTTTAGGTACATGACCGTAGTGTTGTTCAAGTGGATTATGGCCATGGATTCTTTATCATACGGAGTTCCTGCTTCATCTCCAGTCAACCTATATGAAAAACAACAATAAAAACAAAGCATAACCATCTATCATAATGTCTTCCCTGCTCCCTGCAGTTCCAGAGACATCTCATGCTATTTTTTTTTTGCACTTGTCATTCAATTTGTATGATGAATGCACATAATGAACATGTCCCTGACGGGCGGCTTCCTCTGAGCAGCGTGAATTACTGCTCCATCAGGAAGACACTTTCCCAATTCAGCTTAAGAACAGACTGTGCATACAGCTGAAAATTGTGCAGTGTGGAACAGATGTTGATTCATATCATAATTATCAAAACGAACAGATGCCCTGTCATAATCCCCCCGCTTTTATAACCAAACAAATTTATGCTA
Organism: Sinocyclocheilus grahami; assembly: GCF_001515645.1. Taxonomy (NCBI): domain Eukaryota; kingdom Metazoa; phylum Chordata; class Actinopteri; order Cypriniformes; family Cyprinidae; genus Sinocyclocheilus; species Sinocyclocheilus grahami. Next base: position 735,815 of record NW_015505233.1, on the reverse strand, counting down.
TTATGCATGGATGTTACAAATATATAAATATTTTCACACAAAAACGAAAGTACGGAAAAGATGATGAACAAATTGAGGCGGCATAATAAAGCATGTAATTTGGAGCTTCCTGAAACTGAGAACACGAATCAATGTCAATATGATGAATAGGGAACAAATAAGCGACTTATTAATTTCAATGAGTTACAAACCAGGCTTGCGGAAATTAATTCCACAGCAGCTCGCCAAATCTAAATAAAAGCCATATACTACAAATTAATGCACAAGCTGTCAAGCCAAAATGGGCTGAACTGACATGACCATCTTGTGGCTTAAAGGAATAGTTCACCCGAAAATGAACATTTTTATGATTATTTACCCCCAAGCCATTCAAGATGTGTATGACTTTCTTTCTTCATCCAAAGAGGAATTAAGGTTTTGGAGGAAAACATTCCAGGATTTTTCTCCATCTAATGCAAGTGAACATGGCTCATTGTAGACCATTTTTGAACAGTCCAAAATCCATATTTAGACAGCAAGTAATCTACATGAAAAATAAGGGTCTCTAGTAAAATGTTTAGTCATTTCCATTAAATGAATGAATGAATGAATGAATGAAAACGTCATACATTTTAACTACAAATGTTTGTAGCTTGGTTTAAGAGGAACCTGCAAAGATTATATGTCAAGTACCCTTCACACTGTAAAAAAGTCTAAAACAACTATGTTGGACAATTTTGAAGTTGGAGGAGAAGAAGAGATGGAGTTGCAGACCATTTTCGATGGTCCAAAATCCATATTCAGGCAGCTTCAAAGTAATCCACACAACCCCAGCTGACAAATAATGGCCTTCTCAAAAGTTGAATGGTCACTGCTGTATAATAGTGTGAGTTTGTTGTTTAAAATTATCCATGCATGTGTGTATTCTAGCTTATGAGGCTTGTGCTGCCATGTCATCCTCCTCCATCATCTACAGTATGTACTCAGGATCAAAGAAGTAGGGTTGAGCGATCTCTTCTTATCCTTCAACTTCAAATTCATCTGAAATAGTTGTTTTGGCCTATTTTACAGTGTGAAGGATGCTCGACATGTAGTCTTTGCACGTTTCTCTTAAACCAAGCTGGACAAAGGCGCACATTTATAGTTAAAAAGTATGTCATTTTTTATTTTTCCTGAAAATGACTGATCGTTTCGCTAGAGAAGAGCCTTATTTGTCATGTGGATTACTTTGAAGCTGCCTAAATATGGATTTTTAACCGTCAAAAATGGTCAACGTTGAGCCGTTCACTTGCATTAGATAAAAATACTGCACTAGATAAAAAAAAAAAAGCACTAGATTAAATCCTGAAATGCTTTCCTCCAAAACCTTCACTTCTCTTTGGCTGAAAAATAAAATTTTGGTTGGCTTGGGGGTAAGTAAATAATCAGGAAATATTAATTTTTGGGTAAACTATTACAGTCCTCTCACTAAGGCTTACAGACTAAGGCTACAATTTCGCAGGGTTAACTGTCCTGCCTGCTCTCCTATTCATCAGAAAGTGATGAGGTGTCCCATCTGCTCTTGCAGGCCACCGCGAACCGACATATGTGGGGCCCCGGGTCAGGCCTGCATTCCTGTACCTACCCAGACCGCTGTGTCCCGTCAAATTACAGGACAAATTGGGTCAATGGCGCTGGAGGAGCCACTCTCTGCCCTTCCAATGTTTACAGCCAGTGTTTACATATCCCCGAGTTATATGCTACTAATCCACAAAAGATTAGCCAACAACGGCTATAGGGAAACAAGGTGGTTGCATGTGGAGTGTTGCATTTTATTGTGTATTTTTTGGGATGTACTGTATGGCACAAAATAATTATAGTGGGAGAAGATGCAAGACTTGCCATTCTGCCTTATGTCTACAGGATAAGAACATGTTCTGTAGCGTAATGTGACCGCGGAGGGATTGTCACTTTGTGTCACTCACCCATAGATGCACGAGATGTCGATAACCACATCTATCATGTCACAGCACAATTCATAGGTCTGCATATCCACCGGGCTGCTGTCGGTTGCTATGTAAATCTTACTGACCACATCAAAGAGAAAAGCCTTTTCAATCCCTGAATTCTGCAATGAGAGCACAGGATGGGGTTAGGGGTCAGCTGTTATTCTTGAGAAATGCAGCAGAACACGACATCATATCTAAGAACACTTTGAAGTGGAAATGAACTGCGCAACCAAGTAATCAACTGCATTGCAAGTACTGTTGTTAGAAAATGCATCTAATTCTATAAAAGCTGTTGAAAGACTAGAAAGCCTCTTCCCAAGTTATGTGACTCTTCCCATGTGAATTTTTTAACTGCTATTTTTAAAACATTAACAGTCTAAAAGTTTTAAATTGCAATTATATTCAATAATATTTGTACTTTAAAAAATTTTTTTTTCTATTTTAATATATTTTAAAATATGTTTTTTCCCTGTGATGGCAAAGCTGTCATTACTCTGGTCTTCAGTGTCACATGATCCTTCAGAAATCATTTAAATATCCTGATTTGGTGCTGAAGAAAAATTTCTTATTATTTTCAATGTTGAAAACTGCTTACTATTTTTGTGGAAACCATGATTTATTTATTTTTTTCAGGATTCTTTGATGAATAGACAGTTCAAAATAACAGCATTTATTTGTAATTGAAATATTTTGTAACATTATAAATGTCTTTACTGATCATTTTAATGCATCCTTACTGAAAAGCATTTTTTTAAAGTCTTACATTTATCTAAATATATTTACAGTATAGGGACACAGATCAAGGGTAAATCTGAATCAATCTATGAAATCAGACAATGCATAAAAACAGATTAAAATCACAATGCATTGAATGGCAGATGGTTAAGAGATTTCAATCTTCATAATATCAAATCTATAAATTGCTCAGCTATTGTACTCATGTAGCAGTCTTTTTACCATGTCAATTTACCCTCTGCTGCCACCCTCTGGCTAATGTAAAAAACTTCTGAAGTATTTATGATTCTGCTAAATGTAATTACTTTCCTGAACAACATAAAACATGAGCACCATACAATTATATTATGTCTGAGAGAGATCATAATAAATAATAATGGGTTTTGTGATCATCGTGTTTGTAGGAATATTACTTCCATTATACCTCACTGGAAGAGCAAATCACAGGCCAGTGCTAATGTACCTATGCTAATGGCTGAATGTGACCAGATATAATTCTTAACAGGCAGAAAATTATGCTTTCTGGTTTTGCATGTTTACATGAAAATTAATAACTAAAAAAACATCAAATATAACATTCTTTTAACATGTTCTTGAATGATAGTGAAAACTCTTTACAAGTTATTCATTATTACTGTGCCTTTAATTCTAAAGATAACTTTCCATGCATCATCGATTGCAACCCATGACATCTTAATTAATCATAAGTCTCACTACCTCAGCTCAAAAATGTATGAATTACTAGAGATTTCTAAGTTCTAAATGATCAGTCATTGAGCAAGAACATAATTAATTCAACACTAAGTACTGATCAGAGATTCCCTTTGGTTATCCATGCTGAAAATAAGAGAAGCCAAGATATAAAGAGGTGCATGGGCCACACAATGAACATTTACTTACAGATATGAAAATGTTGAGCAGATTCTCAAGGGTGGGAAGTTGAGGGATGAGTTTCTGCACAACTTTACTGAAGGCCTCAAAGATTGAATGATCATAGATGCTTGTCAAGTAGAAGCTGAAAGAAAATTCACATCACAAATCCAACATCTGATGTTTTCAAAAAATGCCACATAATATCTGATCTGTTATGATACCAACCTTAAGTGTATTCTTTCTAAACCAGCATCAGCTAGATCATCATTGGCTCGTTTGTGTATGTCCCTCTGTTTTTCAATTTTGTGGTCATCTGAAAGCCCATCGACCTTGTGGATGAACACTTCAAAGTTGATGTCAGGATTGACCTTGTAGGCTCTTGTCACGGTGAGGTGAAGTCTACTCAGTGCCTCCACATAATCATCCTACACAGTAACATATTTGTAGAGTGTTTTTAGAAAACAGACAGACATATTAATAGACAGACAGACAGACAGACATTTCACCTGAGAGTCTATGACAAAGATGAGAGCCCCTGTGCCACGAAATATCATCTCATAGTCGAATGTGGGGTCGAAGAAATCAATCTGACCAGGAAAGTCCCAGATTTGGAAGCTGACAAAGGAACTGTTGGAAACGTCCTCTCGACAAATCTTATTAGTGCTCTCCAGAAAGAGAGTCTCGTTTGGTGACATCTTGTGGAATACAACTTTTTGAATGGAAGACTTGCCGCTTCGCCTCAGGCCCATGAGCAGGATCCGAGGTTTCACCTCACTACTGAACGGATCACTGAAGCCAAGCACTGTACAACAGCCAAACACAGAAACACTGCTTGAGAATCATAAATCACCATACGTAAGCCATATTTGGTTAATGGTAAACCAAACTTAGCATTCAAACAAACTGCTAGTGACAGCTATAATAGAACTTACACTATTGTTCAAAAGTTTAGAGTCAGTAAGATTTATTTAATACTTTTATTCAGCAAGGAAGAAATTGCTGTAAATTGACCAAAAGTGAAAAATAAAATACCAAATAAAAGCTGTTCTTTTGAACTTTCTTTTTATCAACATACATGGCCTTTTTATACACAGTTCAGATATGAATAAGAGTGACAGGTAACAATTTAGTATAGGGAGTACGAGTAGGGACCAATTCTCACTATTAACTAGTTACTTATTAGCATGCCCATTATTAACATATTGGCTGTTTATTAGTATTTAAGTTAGAAAGCACATATTCTGCATGACCATATTCTACATCCCTAATCCTACCCAATACTAAACTTAACAAAAACCTTACTAACTATAAATAAACAGCATATTAATAGTGTATATTAATAGTGTATATTAATAATAATAAAAGTGTGACCGGGTGAAAAACCTACATTTACAAAAGTCAGAAGCGAAATGTGAGAGTGAGTTTAGTTATCAAGTTTATAGTATAAACTGACTCACACTCAACAACTAATAGTCTAGTAGTCACATCACTGATGTACCCTAGATTGTGCTGTCAATCACTAATATTAGAACAATCTGTGGTTACAGAACGAGACACAAATTTGACAAATACTTGAGTGTCCTGAATTACCCAAAATGGGTTTGGTTATTTGGGCATACAGACAATATTTGATTTGTCGTCTGCTGTTGGAAGTACAGGATGATGAGAAAGTAAAACTGGTTAGTAAATATGCTATTTATTGTGAATGTAGCCATTTTGAATGAATGACCTACTTGAAGTCAGTTTTACTCTGGTTTACTGTATTATACTATAGACAGTAAATACTAATATATATATATATATATATATATATATATATATATATATATATACTGTATATATATATATACTGTATATATATATATATATATATATATATATATGTATGTGTGTGTGTGTGTGTGTGCGAGTGTGTATATATTTATAATATACTGTATATACACACACACACACACACACACACACACACTATATATGATTCTTTTCAGTCTCTCTGGTTGTCTTGAATGTATGTCATATCTGTCAGGTGGTTAGTAACCACCAGTAACCAGCACATTATGCCCTTGAGAGCAGCATGTCCTGAAGGTATTGACTACAGAGGTACACAATAACACCTGATTAACATATCGTCATCAGCCAACAAAGGTTATTAATCCCTTTAGTCAGTGTGCTGCAGATTTGGACAAAACAGTTAGATGTGAGGTTCCACCCTTGAAAAGAAAAATCATGTATTCAACTGAATAACTAGTCCAAAATTAAGAGCTGCATGAGGGCTCTTCTCAACGGAACAGCTCTGATGTTCTGTGATGTTTACACAAACCTGAAAATGTCATTTAATGACAACAAAATGATGGCTAAAAAAGTTTTTTCTTTTATATGAGACAGAACATTTTGACATGAAATGTCATAAGAGAGGCTTTAGAATAACTCATTTTTATTTAATTTCAAAGCAGTGTCATTCTGCATCATTGCACATACTTTAACATCTAAAAGAGGTATGAACATGGCCACAAACTTCCATGTGACAAGTTCATATACTTCCAATTAGATGTGTAGCAAAGTGAAAAGAGAAATGGCATACTAATGATTCAATGATTCAAACCCTCAGTTTGAATCATATTACCAGAATGACTGCTGGACAGCATGAGTGTGGAGTTGTGGGCAAAGCCTACACTGGCATTCCACTCCTTCATATCACATGCTGCAGCTGATTTGATGACTGTGACCTTGCTAGCTCTCAGCTGAGGAATGTCAACTGCATTTGGTGAGACGGAGGGACACTTCTAGTCTCAAAATACAGCCTCAGGAATCCTGCAGTGTTTATCGAAGTGTCCAACTGCGGAACCACAGAGTGAAGGAATACTAATGTGTTTGTTGAATTGGTAAACAATAGTAAAAATCAAGTCAAGGAAAACTTCAGTTGACTGAGTTGACAATCATAGATTGCATCTAAAGTTGTGTAGAAACAATGAGCTGTAAGCAATGCCTAACTTATAAATCTACCTGCTTTTTAAGAAATCTTGCCATAAGGTGAAGCTTGAAGGTACTATGAAAGTCAAATAGCCATTGTAAAAGCCACAAATACATACAGACTTATCTATCTTTTAGACATTTTTAAATAAAACCAAGTGAGAAACCAAATGTGTGCACCCTTATTAATAAGCCCCTTGTAAATAACGACAATAGTATTTCCACCAAACTTCCAGTTTCCAAAGTACCGTAGTTACTATGGTTTGTTGGTACTTTAAAAACCATAATTGTTTTCAAGTAGCTGTATTTTTATGATATTGGTGGCTAATGCCAAGTTAGCAAAGGTTTACTGTACCATTATTAATAAATCCCTCATAAATATTTACCAGTTTCCACCAAAACACCTTAGTTCCCAAAGTTATCAGTGTTACTTTCAAAACTATAATACATTTGATGGGTTCTCAGAATATTTCATTGAATATTTACTTATTATTTTCAATTTCATTAATTATTTACTTTATTTATTTATTAATGACACTGGCAGACATCTAGTTACAACAGTTTATTAATAAATCCCTCATAAATATTTACCAGCCAGAGTTTCCACCCAAAAACTTTAATTATTGGGGTTACTTTCAAAACCATAATAAATTTATATCGGATCTCAAAACAGTGCAAGAAGCTTATATAATTGAATGGAATATTTGGTTACACTTTATTTTAAGGTGTCCTTGTTACAGTGTAATTATACATTTAAGTACTGAATAATATTAATTAACTACATGTCCTTACTATATGGTTAGGGTTAGGCTTAGGGTTACTTTGATGTAATTTGGCATAACTAACCCTAACCCTGTGATTATAATAGTAAGTACATGTAACATGTGTAATAAGGATACTTTAAAATAAAGTGTTATCGAATATTTATTAATTTATGACATTGCTGGCTATCAAGTTACCACAGTTTTGTTGTAGTAACAAATTAACTTTTTAAAGACCATTTTAAGAGGAAACCGCGGTTACCATGGCAATTGTTTTTGCAATGGATTTATACTTTGCGCTCGTTCAGAATCATGTCAAATACACATAAGCCCTTGTTTATGGGCGATAAATTAAAACTACCCCCTAACCTCCTTCATCACAGCCGCAGTCTCCGTCAGTGAATGTGTCGAACTCATCATCATCGTCATAATAATCGAACGACAGCGCTTCGTTTTCTCCGTCCGCTTCATTGTACGTCCGTTCGCTTGTCATTCTCCGAGTTTGAGAAATTTAATCTGAGGCGGCAGCCAAACTTTTCCACATTGTCACCTGATATGGCCAAGCCATGGTGAACTTTCACCTCCCCCTCGCTCTCTAGCAGCCCGCCTGCGTGAGGAATCACAGCACACTGTGACTATTCATCGCTATCTTCACAGAACGAAGAGCTGCGCTGCAGAAGAACTTTGTGAGAGAAGACTGAGAGGAGAAGACGCCTCCCTTTCCCTTCCACAAACAAACAGGCTACGCATGGGCTCCAGCGATGGCTGTGGATCTCGGGAGATGTAGTCTTTTGTTCGCATAAGGACACATTTAGAGAACGTTATTTATTTATTTATTTAGTGAGATTATGATAATGTCTTGTTGCTAAATTACACCAAATAGCAAAATAAAATCGAAATAATTTATAATAAAATGATATATATATATATATATATATAATTTGTATATAATAATATAACACAATATTTTACTAACACAATTACGATAACTATAAAGATAACGATAACGATATAGTTCTAAAAATCGTTCTCAGTATTAAAGAATAGCATAGTTCACACCACAACTATAACGATAACGATACAGAGGAACGATATCGTTGTGATCACTTTCAAAACGATTTTTTTCCAGCTGATGAACGATAAAAACACTGACAGCCAATCAGAATCCATCCTGCTGTAACGCGCTCAAGAATTTAAAGCGGCAGACGCGCGTGCGCTTAGAATAAACAGACGATAGCGTTCGCTGGTGTGGACGCTAATATCGTTATCTTAATAGTTATCTTTATAGTTATCGTTCTTGGTGTGAACGGGGCTTTATACTGTTTATATATTTATATGTAATATAATAGACATTAAAATCTCAAATGAACAAAATAGTTATTGATAACAATAATGATGATGATAATAACACTTATTAACAATATTTTTCTTATATATAAAATGTAATTAATTTATAATAGGTAAATATACATTTACATTTAGTCATTTAGCATACACATTTATTCAAAGCCACTTACAAATGATGACAATAGAAGCAATCAAAATCAACAAAAGAGCAATGATATGTAGCTAATGCTATGACAAGTCTCGGTTAGTCTAATGCAGTATACGAAGCAAGATTTATATATATAGGCTATAAGAAGGATTATTTCTTCCGCATCTCATCCAACGCCTCTTTTGCTAGTTCCAAAACATCATTTTAAAGCTGGTAATGGAGGCTTGAGCCAGTGATAGCACTCTAATGCAGTTATTAATGAAGTTATTAGAAAGAGAGCGAGAGCGACAGAGAAAGAGAAAGAAAGAGAGAGTGAGCTTGTGTGAATTAGGCTACCTCTGCGTCCCTCAACAGTGTTCTGCAGCAGCGTCTCTAAACAGCGCTGTTATTACCTCGCTAGTGAGAAATGTCACGTATAGCCTTTAAGTCAGCAGCAGTTTTAACATCGTGACATGACATCTGAGGCACGAATGCCATTGGCACATGCCGCTATGCTCAGTGACACTTCCGGTTTTCAGTGGCATGTGTCACTAAAACCTGTGACACATGTCAATGGACTGCGTCTTGTGTCAGTTTCCGCGGGGCGTGTCGCACCTTCGGTAGTGACTGACACCTGCCGCTGGGTGTCGCTGCATAATGTAGATTGCGTGACACACGCACTTAACGGCAGAACGATATTGAATTAATTAACAGCATGTTGCTGTCAAACATACGATTTATTACATCACTGAGTTAATTTGTACAAATATAGAGATCAACAAATATTGAGTTCCTATATTAAGATTAATATGTGTCTTATGCCCCTTATTGAGTATTTTTCATTGTAAGTTTATTTCCAGTAGCCAGTTCCAGTTTTGTGCAATGCATTCAAATACGTAAATACGGGTTTTTCATTTTTGCATAGATTTGACAGTTCAGCTGTACCATTTGTAATTATAAAATAACATAAGAGACTATGCAGAGGCCATAACAAAAAAAAAAAGAAGAAAAAGAAAGAAAGAAAAAGAAACGTTTTAATCAAATGTGCCACCACTAACTGATACTTGCCAATCAGGAATTAGCCTACATATAAATATAAACTGATGAGAAAATGCCACAAACCATTATGATGTCTACTATTCTAACGTGCTTTATGAAACTTACACCAACCATTCAGGAGTGTGCTTGACCTTGACACAGACTTTTCACAACGCAATGTAATGTAAGTCTGCAACGTAATGTAATCTATGCTATATTAAACAAAGTTTGTACTTGTCTGCAGAAAGTCAAATGCTTTGACAAAACATTCAGGCATCTCCAGAAGAAATGCATGCTCATACTATATATAGATATAGATATAGATAGATAGATAGATAGATAGATAGATAGATAGATAGATATAGTGTTCCTTGTTGCACAGTTACAATTATAAACAGAATAACAGAATATTTATATATAATTATTATATTACTATATAAAATATTAAAGCCAGATGATAATCTGGCGCTGGCCAATGTTAAATTTATACTGACACCTACCGACGTGCACGCAGCGTCATACAAAAATAAAGGATTACAGTGAGTAACGGATGCAAGTGTTAATGCGGTATTCGTAGTGATCCATGATCATTCCCCCCAAATTAAGTAGTTTTTATCAGTAATTGTACTTTTTTGAGTAGGTTAAAAATTGTGTACTTTTACTTGAGTACATTTTAAGTGATGTATCGGTACTTTTACTCCGCTATTTTCCTCCTTTTGTGGTCGTTACATGCTTATTTTAATTTTATTTTTATCCATCAACGTGATTGGATAGAGAGTACTAGGTCTCGTGACTTTCGTCAAATCAAACTGTGCGTAGAAAACATCAGCCGCCAGCTGTTTATCACGGCTGCTGGAAGCGCATTCTTCAAGCATCAATTCAGTCGCATCTTCCTCTAACTTAATATATCAAGGTAAATTTCGGATTTCTGCTTACTAAATGATTTGTATATATGCTTGCCTATCTACACGGCCTGAAATGTGGTGTGAGGTTGCGTGTATTGCGTACAGTGTTAACTCCCGCAAGTGCCAGGTTCGGTAAATTCCCCACTCACTTATGAGACGCGCGAGCTGCACTGCCTCGTCTCTCTCGCGCGTGCGTTCTGCAGCGGTCACTTGGATAAGTCGTTGTTGCTTGTGGAACTTGTTAACTTTTGATGAGTTTGAGCGCGTGATGCGCGCTGTGAAAAAGTGTGTTGGAAACACAAATTGAGGACCAAATGTGCACCTTATTGATGACCCGTGGCGTCAATATACTGCATCTGTGCCAGCGCCTGATAAAACTGCAGCTCGTTAATAAACGTTTTTATCCATTTTATACAAGCAGCCTTTATTTAGCAAGTGCACTCGCGCATAAACAATTTTCAAGTTCAACACTTTTTGTTCCGTTCAGTTGTGGATGCTGCTGATTCACCGAGACCCACTAAATTCAGCTTTTTATTTAGGATTTTTGTGTTACAATTACAGCTGCTCAACTCATCTGCCAGTCACAACTGGAGGCAACATACTGCGACATGATCGTGACACAAGTCCATCGGCACATGTCACAAGTTTTACTGACACATACCACTTGCAAACCGGCTGTCCAAATGACACAGCTGAACTGTCCGATTTTCATTGGCATGTGTCACTGCGCATAGCGGCATGTGCCAATGGCATCTGTGCGTCAGATGTCATGTCACTTAAGTTGCTACACTATATAGGCTAACTGATCAAATCGCCAGGGCAGCGCTGACAACACCTTTTTGTGCAAACTGCGTAACCGTAGTGTGTAGTGTGCGAGCACGTGTGATTGCAGTAATTCCTGTGTGCTGTATAGGTACTGTATGCTAATTTCCGTTATTATAGTTAACTATGCGAAGTGATATGGAACTGTAATGCGGTCAAGAAAGCTGCCTGGAACTACATTTTCCCTGTGCGTTTCCCTGAAAATAATTGCACGCCTCAGAACGTTCGTCAGCCAATCAGATTCAAGCATTCAACGGCCCCGTAGTATATAAATATATATATATAATAGAAAGGAAACAAGTAGACAGAATAGAAAAAGAATAGAGAATGCTAGAGGGTAATTAAAAAATATATATATATATAACAAGTCGAAAGAATAGAGAATGCTAGTGTTAGAGGGTCAATTAAAAAAAAAAATAGTAATGCACAATATTTTACTAACACAACCATAATTATAATACTGCAGTAGCCTATATATATATATATATGTGTGTAATGGAGGGAACACAGGAAGCGTGCGGATCCATCTGCAAGGCTTTATTCGCAAGAGACGTGGTCAAAAACAGGCATAGGTCAGACAATGGCAAACGGGTGTATTGATGGCAAGGCAAGAGGGATAATCCAGGTACAAGGCAAAGATCCAGGCAGGGGCGAACAGTATCCAATTGGGCGAGACTCGAGGGATAATCCAGGTACACAGGCAGTGATCAGAACACGGGGAAACAGACAAGGCAAGATGATGAAAACAAGGAAAAACAAGACACTAGGCTCGGTAAGGCAGCTAACACTAGAGAAGTGAAAAACGCTAGACAATACACGGCGAGCTGAACAGGAACTGAGTGGGTGTTAAATAGAGTGAGTAATGGCTCTCATGACACGTGAGGTCTCAGAGAAATTCACTAAAATAAAATGTCCACTACAGAGGCAAAAACTCCATATATATATATATATAGAGAGAGAGAGAGAGAGAGAGAGGCTATATATTTATATATTACATATACTGTATATGTAATAAAAATAACAGACATCCAACACTAACAAAATAATTGACAATAATGATAATAACATAATTTTGCTATTATTATTATGTAAAAATTAATTTAAATTATTTAATTATCAAAAATGTTCTATGACCTTATATGACTTTAAAATATATATTTTATTTAATTCAAATATTGATTTCGTAGCCGAGATGACCTGTTTGAGTAAAAGCTGTAGGCCTACATCTGTCCGCGCCGCTGGATGGCGCTGTAAGTGCTGTGATGTTAGCACTCAGTAACTATTTATAGAGAAGATTCAAGCAGGTTTATGAGAGAGTTTAATTTTCTCTTCATGTTCACCGATGCAAAAATTTAATTATATATATATATATTCTGAATAATTCTCTAGTTTAGCTCTCATTCTGTTGAAAGCAAACCTGCAGTCTCAAACTTTATTATTGTACATACTTTGTACTGATGTTCCAATAGGCCTTACAACCAAATAAGGGAACATCCAATGGATTGCCTAATAACAATTGCCTCAGAGAGCAGCACACTCTTACTGATTTCTCAGGGCCATAACCAGTCTGTTTAACTTCAAAGGATTAATTGGCTCTTTTTTACAGCTAATATTCTGAAAAATGTTTAAGATCTTCTCATCAGAGAGTTTGTATGCAGGTTTGAAGTTTGAAAAATCAGATGCTTTAAAGGGAAGATAAAGAACAGGTAAAGGTATATAACATCGTAACATACAGTGACTCCAGTTTGAACTCCAGCTCATCTTCTCTTGATAGCTATGGTATTGTGGTCTCACAGGATTTGACCTACTGCAATACCTCTGCTTCTGTGCAGCCACAAAGCCAGCAGACTGCCTGCTGATGTTGATCATTTCCTCTGGGATCAGTCGGTGAGTGTGGTTAGGTGGTGTAGTACAGATGTTTAGCGTGTGCACTGCTGTAAGTGTGTGAACTCTGCCCTTTTACTCTCTCATTCCAGCCAATTATGCTTTGAAACCCAGTCCTGCTCTGACCCAACGGAAACTCTAAAAAGGTAATATATGTATTTTATTATTATCATCATCAAATCATTTTTGATCACATTATTTGAAATGTAAAAATTTAAAAATTATCATTTTAAAAACATTTTTGTAATGCCCACAATATGTACACAAAGTAAACTACATAAATCTACACTATATCATAAACTTTATTGCACTGGTACAGTATATTATACATGGAACATATAGAAATAAAATTAAACACAGATATTTAATGTAGAACTGCTGTTGTCAGATGCAATTGTTGCTTAGTGACATCCAATTATTGAGTGATTTCAACAGCATGATTTGAATATGCTATATTTTGTTTTGTTCTTAGCAGATTGTGGTTCAGTTTAAGCTTTGAGGTCAGTTGATCATAATAAAGAATAAAGATCAGCTTATAAATGATCAATGAGGCTCAAGTTATAAGCAGAAAGACTGCAATAGCAGGAGCTTTACATCTGTACTGATTCTAATTTCCATATAAAATAAACTATATACTGTAAAATAACTAGTTCACCAGCCTAGTCACCATCCCAGTCACCTTACTTCATTAAGGACTCAATTTCCCAGCATCCCGCCTGCTTCACACAGGTGTGATCCCCAATCAGCACACCTGCCACCATTCACCTCATCACCTACTATATATATAAGCAGTCACTTTTCACACCCTCATTGTCTGGTCTCATCAAGGTTTACCCATACCGGATTCCTTTCCTACTCACCTGCATTCTCACGTCCTGACATCTCGTCTTCAGCCTGCCAACCTGCAAAGAGGAAAAGAAACATTGTTACTCCTTACCTGACTCACCTACCTGGACTCTCACCCGTTACCCGCCTGTCTTCGCCGTCTGCATCATGTCGGGCCTGTAAAGAGATACAAGGATCGGTTATCAACCTGCGCGAAGTCCAGTCATTCTCAAAGACTCTTGAGTTACTCACCCGTTTGCTCTGCATCTCTCCCCTCCGCACCAAGCTGTAAATAAAGACATTACACTTACCTGTCTGTCTCCCTGAGGTCTCCTTCTGTAGTGTGACAATATGCTGAAACAATACATGATTTACATTGAATTATTAAATGCTGCATTATAATAATAATATATTAAAATGACAAAATGTTGAGTTAAATATTTATTATTATTGGTATGCCTGGAGAGCATTTCCTGGTTGTGTTCCTTAGATGAGCACAGATTGTATCTTCTTGTGAATTATTTCATGATACCTAACATGGATCCACCCATCTGGCTTCAAACACTTTTAATACATATCTTAATTTCCCTGTGGACGGAGTAATGCAATATTCACGAAACCACATGATGAATGTGGCCTTGATAAACTGCATAAGCAAAACACACAGATCCAGAAATGCTGTATTCTTGTGATTGCGTGCAACATTTCGACCCACTTTAAACTCCCAGATGTTGCTTTTACATTCTTCATGATGACGAATGAAAAGAGAAACATTGATAGTAGAAGGTCATTAATGCAGCACTGCTGTGTTTATAAGCACCATGCATTTCATGAACCGCTGAGCGGCATGCAACAGTAGTATCACTTTTTCTATTTGACTAGTAAAAAAGACACCAGAGCTCTTTTCCATCTGTGGTACTATGTCCCAGCTGTAGCTTTTAGGACTCACATCTGGGACATCTTGCTAAACCCATGAGATCAAACTCTGCAACTCTTCAATCTTGCTCTCTAGCACATTTGGTCCAGGCTATTAATGTGTCCTTTGTTTAATGCATATTTGTAAGCTGTTTTCACCAATCTCTCTAATGCCTCAATGTTGCTGTGTGCAATAGAAATAATTCTTCAGTGAGAGAATGAGATCATCACGTGCTCTTTTCTGAAAAATACTCAAGCCAATTCAATTAAAAGAATCAGTGTTGATTCTTGAGACATGGTACAAAAAGGATACATTTTCATTTTGAGTGTTATTATACACTGTTATAGCATTTATTCATATATTTTAAATTTGCTTTTATTTTTACATTTTCAGTTTAATTTAGTTGCAAGTTTTAGTAATTTTGTTATTTTTTATATTTAGCTTCAATTTGTTTTTAAGTTTTAGTTATTTTAGTACTTCAAGTTATTTCAGTTCTAATGTGTCTTAATTTATTTCAGCTTTTCAGTTAACAGTTATTTTAATAGTTTTAGTAAATTTGTAAATTAAATTTTATTTTATTTTACAATAACAACTGATAACTGATAACCACTATAGGTTTATTTTATTGAAGATTTAAAAAAAAAAACATTAATTAATGCGGATTAATATATATTGAATAAAAATAAGAAATATCAAGTAATCATTGCAAGACATTTATAAAAACGTTACTATACATATAATAATAAAACTTATATTTATAAAAATCTGGTAATCTCAGAGTCAGCCTTTTGATGATTAGATTATTAGTCTTTACTCAAAGATTTTCAGTTGGACTGAGGTGAAAATTCAATATATGGAGCTAAAAATCTGTTTATTACCATCCTGTAGTATCAATTAATTTTTTAATTAGGCAAATGCTTGAGTTGCAATTATTTACTATATTTTACATTACCATACACATTATCATCATGCTGTGTTGACACTAAATTACAGAAAGTAAAAACACACATTCAGTGAAAAAAATGGAAGAAAACAATGTATATTTTCTCAATTCTACCACTTGTTTTGTCCTAATTTAACCATTCAGTTCTTAACTTGGCTTTATAAAAGAGAAGCATATTGCCACACACAAAATTTACAGAGACAAGCCAGAAATCAAAGCAAGAGCTTAAAACAAAAAGAGTTTTAAAGAGATTCATTCTTATCCAGAAATATTCCCTCTTATGCTAGACCTAAAGGAAAGACTACAATGAATCTCTCTCTGTTCCTGTGCGAGGGATTACCCACGTGACTCTTTTAATGTCAGTAAAGCCAGATGGTCATATGCTCTCGGTCTGTAAGTCTCTGTGTGTGGGATTGTGGCGCATCTGCGTGTGATTTCTTTTATGTGAGCATGCGTGTCTTGTTTTGCACAGGACAGTTGCTGTGAGTTCACCTGGTCTCACATAACAGTCACACAGAGGCAGGGGCAGACTGCGGCCTGGAAGATGTAAACTCATGGTCTATCTCTTTTACTTTTCGTTTCGACCATTACTCCCTTGAGGGAATGATAAGAAGGCTTAAGCCAATATTCTTGAGATTTTTGCCAAGGCCACAATTTGCAATCTTCTAGGAAAGTTTTTAATGTGGCTGATGTATGACCTCTGGTGGCCTTTGAGCTTAGATAGAATATACAGCCAAACACCAGTGCTAATGGATGTGCTTTTGTTTTTTTCCAGGGTGATCCGACAGCCCTGCACCGGGCAGCTGTTGTGGGAAACCGTGACGCCATCTGTGCCCTCATCCGTGGAGGCTGTGCACTTGATTTACAAGACAAGGTCTGTTCATTTGCATTACAAAAATCCTTATATTGTTTCCTAACATTATAATATCAGAATTGTTATAATTTATACAAATCAAGATTCAGGAATCCGTAAATAAAACTGTCAGATGTAAAAATCCAGACTATTGTTCATCTCACTGCACAGGGAATGAGTTGATTTTGTTAACTGAAAATTTTTTTTTTTTTAATTGTGGTAAAATCAGTGCAATAGAATCTGATTTTCTTTCATCAGGAAGGAAACACTGCTTTGCATGAGGTATCATGGCATGGATTCAGTTCATGTGTAAAGCTACTGGTCAAAGCTGGGGCCAATGTCCAAGTGAAGAACAAAGTAAGTCATTTTCATGTGCATTATTTTCCATTTACTTTGAGATTAAACCAGGTTTTTATATATATATAAAAAAATGCGTATATATATATATAT
>NW_015505233.1:712976-718140 GCF_001515645.1 Sinocyclocheilus grahami | reverse complement strand
TATATATATATATATATATATATATATATATTTTACAAAAGAAGTTTTGAAAAAGAAAAGATTTCTTTCCTGTGTTTAAGTGTTTCATTTTGAAGCAGGAGATTCAAAAGCTATCAGCTTTTATTTATATTATTATTTAAAACATTTTTTGATGGGCTTTTCATTTAGACAACAGAAGGAACTTTTGATAACACAAACTTAAACCAACATACATTCAAATACATACATAGACAAAAAGGGCTTCTTTTCCACCAATCAGCTTTTAGGGTTTGATTGGCTACAGCCTAGAAACACCATGATTTGCTATTTTATAGTCTCTTGTTTCTCATTTTCCTCTTTACAATACCCCATAGATTCTCTATGGGGTTCAGGTCTGGTGAGTTTGCTGGCCAGTCAAGCACACCAACACCATGGTCATTTAACCAACTTTTGGTGCTTTTGGCAGTGTGGGCAGGTGATTGTGCACTCGTCTAAAATCATTACAATCTTTTTTAAATGATTATATAAATTGCAAACTGAAAGTAAAAAGTTCAATTTTAAATCCTGAAAAAGCAGTGCAATAATTTCTTTCCTTCCAGGCAGGTGACACATGTTTACACATTGCAGCACGCTACAATCACTTGGCCATGATTAAGATCCTCTTGGCTTCTTTCTGCTCTGTGGCTGAGAAAAACCAGGTCAGATCCTCATTCTGATTGTTTTGAATCCAGCACCAATGTGGTTTATATTTTTTCACTGCTGTGACTAGTTTCTAAATGATTTTGTCTAAGCAATTATGCTTTTAACTGTCAAAAGAAAACAAAACTACATAATTAATTATGGCTTGATAGTGTATTATTTTACACTTCAACAAACCATAATAAAGTGGCACACAATGAAAAATTCTGAGACAAATAAACAAAATTAAAATGGTCTTTGTCTGCTTTAAACTGCTAGATTGCGGTTTAGATTACAGCATCTTATCCTGGTAATTGCTTACAATTACAATTTATTGTGGTCATAATCTTGTGGAAAATCAACATATTTTACAGATAGGAGACACTGCGCTCCATGTCGCTGCTGCCCTAAATCACAAGAAAACTGTCAATCTGTTACTGGAAGCAGGAGCTGACGCAAACATCAAAAACAATGTAAGACATGTAATCTCATGATATGCCTCAATCTCTTTATTATTGTATAGTTATTATGAACGTAAGTTGTAATGGGGGCTGGGGTTGGATGATGCTATAGCTCAACCTACAGTTGGCTTCACAAATTGGATTGTAAAGAATGACAGCGTCTGCTAAATGACGATTTATTTACACACTAAATCTATCAACAGACAGGCCACACTGCTCTTGATAAAGCCCAGGACAATAACAACCGAGATTTAGCTATTCTGTTAGCAAAATCCAACCAGGTAAGTAATGTTATTACATTCAAAGTTTTCCATTTAGAAGCAGTTCATTGTCCTGCTCTAACTAGCAAAGCATTACTTTTGATTGAATAAGCTCTACTGAACAAACCGGTTTGATGAATGACTCAATGACTTACTCAAAGGCAATCTCCTCATTCATTTCTAAATGATTCAGTGTTTTTAAATTAATTGGTGGATAAATGATTCAGAACACAATCACGAGTCGATGAACATTCTCTACAGATACTGTAGAGGCCATTCACACAGAACACGTTTTTGCATTAAAAATAGCAAAGCTCAGTGTAATGAACAAAACACAAGCTTTGGAAAGATATTTTCAAAAAGGTGAACAACTTTTCACCTGATCTCTTCTGTATAAGACAGTCGATACACTGCAAAAAAACCTAAGATGTGAGCTAAATGGTCAAACATATTGTTTGCAACAACAACAAAAAAACAACAACTATGGAAGGCACACCAGTGAAATGCAAAAATATGCTCTTTTATATATATATATATATATATATATATTTTTTTTTTTGTAGTTTTTATTTCATTTTCATTTTAGTTAAAGTTTTTGTTTAATTAATATTATTATTAATACAATTTTATTGTGTTTTTGTGATTTTTATTAGTTATTTAAAAAAAAAAACATTATATATACACTGAACAAAATTATAAACGCAACTCTTTTGTTTTTGCCCCCATTTTTCATGAGCTGAACTCAAAAATCTAAGACTTTTTCTATGTTCACAAAAGGCCTATTTCTCTCAAATATTGTTCACAAATCTGTCTAAATCTGTGTTAGTGAGCA
Organism: Sinocyclocheilus grahami; assembly: GCF_001515645.1. Classification (NCBI taxonomy): domain Eukaryota; kingdom Metazoa; phylum Chordata; class Actinopteri; order Cypriniformes; family Cyprinidae; genus Sinocyclocheilus; species Sinocyclocheilus grahami. Next base: position 715,930 of record NW_015505233.1, on the reverse strand, counting down.
CTGCTCCTTTGCAGAGATAATCCATCCACCTCACAGGTGTGGCATAGGTGTTAGTTTTGTTAGTTATTTACATGTATCCTGGTGTAGTTACAGCATCTACCAGCAGGTGCTAAATTAAATAACCATCCAAACTTCAATGCTTATTTAATCAGTAGCATAACTCAGGTTGTACGTCCCTGCTTAGGTGCAGCGGTTTGCTCGTGGAAGAACTGTGAGAAAACGAAGAGATGTCTTGCGGGCCCAGAGGAGAACTCAGTCCCTCCCCAGAGTTCATTCCTCCCGAGAGAAGGTGGAAAATTCAGATAAGATTCACCCATCTAGAACAACATCTGTGCTGTTGCAGATTCATCGTTTGTAATATGATTGGGGTCTAGGGGCCAGTGAGAAGAAAATGTCACATGACTACTAAGCTTCCATAACCCTAAAAGAGATCAGAGGTCATGTGATTGTTTTCGCCTAAATATCCCTGTCATGCTAAGCACTCCCATCATTGTGCAGGACTATACTGAAGTGGCAGAAGACAAAAAGAACTGTGATCAAGTGCATCAACCTGAACGAAAAACAGCAACTCTGAGCACGAGCACGAGGAGAAAGATCAGGAGCCCAAGACAGGTAGAGATATTAAATTTATATCATTATTAATTAATACCTATTATAATATTTCATACTATATTATTATTCTATATACCAATATACCATGATGTACAGTGTTAATGTATGTTGATATTTAGAGGGTTTATTTTGCAGTAATGACATTTTTTTTAATAATATGAATTATAATCAGGTACACTCATTAATTATTTTTGTCTTAAATAAAATAAGTTCATTTAGATGCCATCACATTTTTAGGTGAGACATTTTACCTGACAATTTTTTCCTTCTAATGTGACCTATGCTCTTTAATAATTCCTGCTCTAGAATGAACATTTAAAAAAGTACTCTGTTCAATAATTCTAAATATGTTTTTGCAGTTAAAAAAGTTGGAACATGTGTTCCGGAGAGAGTATCAGCTACATGAAAGAGGATCTCCATCCCAGAGAGTAAAACACAGCAGCCCCAGCTCTCAGGAGCAAGAGGAAGCTCCTGGAAAAGCCTATCAGCTTTATACACTATACAGGGATAAAGATGGACAGATAAAGCAGGTAAACTCTACATTAGAGTTAGTGCAATGCATTTGTTTGTTTTGAACCTCTTAACCAGTGTCTGCAAACAGGCTCCTGCGAATGACTGTCATTGTAAGCTCCTCATTAAAACTCTGGAGAATAAGCTGAAAGCCGCAAAGATGGAGATGCGGTCAGAAATTCACACTGTCCAAGAGGAGATCAATTGCAGGCTGGGCGGAATAGAGCAAAAAAACAAGCACCAGGTTTGTCGTTTGCTGTGATATTGCAAATTTTTTGTTTAAAATTTCCTTCATAACTTACAGAATACCTATCTAACCTCTAGACTTGGAGATGAAACCCATACTGTACATTACTTTTTAAAAGTTTGGTCAATTTTTTACAAATATATTTATAAAATGTCTCTTATGCTTACAAAAGCTGCATTTTTAAAATAAAAATACAGTAAAATATAGTAATACTGTAATATATTATTACAATTTAAAATAACTATTCTGTTTTATTATTTTAAAATGTAATTTATTCCTGTGATGGTAAAGCTGAATTTTCAGCAGCCATTAGCCCAGTGTCACATGATCATTCAGAAATTATTCCAATATGCTGAATTGGTGATCAGGAAACATTTATTAATATTGAAAACAGCTGTGTTGCTTTAATATACTGTATTTATGGAAACTGTGATACATTTATTTCAGGATTATTTATTTCAGGATTATTTATTTCAGGATTAATCATTTGAATTGTTTAATTCATAATAAGACTATTTGAAATATAAATCTTTTGTAACATTATAAGTGTCTTTACTGTCACTTTTAATCCATTTTATGCATCCTTGTTGAATGAAAGAAAAAAGAAAAAAATCTTACTGACCCTGAACTTCTGAATAGTGTAATATAAATAAAAAATAAGTTAATAAGATTATTGATGAATTTGGCATTCTAGGAATTTGAATGAAAAATGTATTTGAAACATGTATATGAATATAAGTAGTACCATTAAATAACTTACAAGAAGAAAGGCATGACTCTTTGTAATCCCTATGGATAAAATAAATTGGAAAATCACTTCCAAAACCAATGGCAGTGAAAATGTGGGTGTTAGAGACTCATATCTCTTTCTGTTCAGATAAAAGTTCTTGAGAAACTCACACAGGAGCGTGTGTCGGCTGAAGGGATGGAGTGTCATTATCGAATCAATCAGAGAGCCACCCTGGAACGCATGGAGGGCGAGAGAAAACAGGTACAACACCATAAGAGAAGAGATGCACAACCACAATCGCATCAGACTAGACATGATTGATCAAACTTATGTTGCTCTGTTTTTATCTTTCAAGAAGATAGCTGCTACCAATGCTGTGAAAAGCTGGTGCATGTCTAAGATTCAGGATCTTGAAGTGCGAATGCCTGCAGAAACACAATACTACAAACTTCTGCGCTCTCCATCCGTGGATCAGTCTCTGGTGGATTCAGACCCCGAGGGTCTCCCGCTACGGTCGCTCATCTCTGAGGAGAGCTCCAGCTCGCTGGCCACTTACGTCAATCCTAACAATGACGGGAAAAGTCTTGAATTTGGGGACGCACGTGGGAGGAGATACTTTGAGATGAAGCTGAACGGTTCTTCAGGTTTGAAAAAATTTTTTGAATAATTTTTTTTAATCAGTATTGTTATTTCCAGTAAAAATATCTAAACATCCTTAAAACAAGATGTACATTTAGCTAAAAAGCATATTATATACATAATATATTATTATTAGACTTATTTTTAGAAAATGTATATTGAATACAAAGGTATTTTTTTTATATATATATATATATATATATATATATATATATA
>NW_015505233.1:696756-712855 GCF_001515645.1 Sinocyclocheilus grahami | reverse complement strand
CATTAGAAACAAGAACTGAACTGACCTCCCCGACCTATTTGACTGCCATAATGTGGCATATTTCTGTGTGAAATGGGATATTTAAAAAGAAGAAGAAAGCTGAATGGTTCAATGGTTTGAAAAAATGCATTAAAAATTTATTTTATCAGTATCATTATTTCTAGTAAAAATAACTAAGCATCCTTAAAACAGGATGTACATTTAAATAAGAAGCATATTATTATAGTAATATATTAAGACCTGTTTTTAGAAATTTTATCTTGACTACAATGTATTTTTATTATATTCAAAATATTTTTTAAATAATTTTTTTACTCGTGTTAAAGTGAATGTGAACTGATCTCCCCAACCCATTGTACTACCACAATGTGACATATTTCTGAGTAAAACTGTATACTCAAAAAATAAAAATAATTGTTTTTATTTACTATAATACAGCATTGCCTTTTTATTATACCCTTTATAAAAAAATTATATATATATATAAGTATATACTATACCCTATAGTAAATAGGGTTTGTTTTTTTATTTCATGTTGACTTTAAGCACTTTTTTATTATGTTAACATTTTTATTAAAATATTTTAAGTGATTTTTTGTTTTTATTATGCTCTACTCTAAAATGAGACCTGATTTAAATGAGTAAAATATATTTAATGAGAGTACGTAACAGTCAGAAAGAAAGAAAGAAAGATATTAGACAGAAATAAAATTTAAAAAAAATTCTAAAATATCTTTCTACATTCATACAGGTGAATATCATAACCTGACAGCTCATTCAGTGGTCAAACACAAACCTCTATCACGGAAGCTGGCGACTGCTGACTCCAAGTGGCAGCGAGCAGAAGTGCAGGAGGTTGATGTCTCAAAGTCCAGGTCAGACAAAGGGGATGAACTCTGCGACAGCAGTGGCAGCAGCAGCCTGTCCACATCCAGCAAGTGTTTCAACGACAGCAAAACAGAACCAGCACCCGGCCTGGCCTGGAAACACAGCAGGCACCTGAAGTACAGGATTAAAGCACATCACGCTCAAACCCAGCAGAGCAACACCATGAAGACTATGGAGGTGTTTTCCCAGCGGCCCGTGGAGGCCACCTTCATCCAAGAGCGGGCAAACTTGCACGCCGTGGAGGTGACACAGTGTTTCTTTGAGACGGTCTCCACACAGCTGGAACGCTGGTACGAGAGGAAGATCCAGGAAGCGCAGAAGGTGGCAGAACAGAAAGCTCTGCAGGACAGAGCCAGTCTACTGGAGAGGATCAACACCCTGGAGGAAGAGCTACAGAGGCTTCGCACTAACACTAATACGAACTCTTCTTAACACATGCGTGCTATGTATGCCCAGATACCTTGATTCCACCTAATATGAAATTCATGGCAATATAAATGAGATTGGAGCTTTGTAAACACGGAGTAAACTTACAGTAATTTAATTGTTCTATAGTAAAACTCATTTACTCACCATCTTGTCTTTAAAACAAGTTGGAGAAAAATTCAGAATCGAAAAGCTGGCTTCCTTTTGTTGAGTTGGAATGTGAATTGAATTGGCCGCACCCTACAGGAAGTTCAACTGTAATTTGAATAGGATTGACAGGAAGAGGAATTTGCTGAATAGTGATTCAAAGAAATTCAATAATTGCTTATTATGAACATATTAGCTGTTTATTAGTACTTATAAAGCACATTCTGCATGACCATATTCTACATCCCTAATCCTACCCAATACCTTAACTTAATTATCTTACTAACTATTAATAAGAAGCAAATTAGGAGTTTATTGAGGCAAAAGTCATAGTGAGATAATATTTTGTTTTCTATAGTACAGTGAAAGTTAATGAAGACTGGTCTATCAAAATTAATAAAAAATAAAATGGAGCGCAAAAACAGCATATTTATCATGTGACACTTTCAGGATTCGATGAATACTAAAAATTCAGCTTAGCATCACAAGAATAAATTATATATTTTTTAATGTATTAAAATAGAAAACCCTTATTTTATATCATAATAATATTTCACAATATTAACATTTCCCCCCGTTTTTAATGACTTATACTTTTTTTATACATACATGTCATTATTTCCTAAATAACAGGAAAAATTCCTTTGTGTTCCACGGAAGAAAGAAAATCATACAGTTTGGGGTGGCATCATAGCGAGTAAAAATTGACAGAATTTTTATATTTGTATAAACTATTACTTTAAATGTGAATAAAATATCTTCAACAATATGGAGTTAGCTTGTGTGGATTGAAATATTGTAAATTAGGTGACTTTCAGTCAGTCAATTATTGACGAGATGAATAGTAAAGACCTTTCTTTTAATCCTAGATGGAATTACTTTAAGTTACATAGTTCTGTTCTTGTTATTGTAAAATATCTAATATATTGTTTGGTTCTTCAGTCCGTGTACCTGTACAAAATATAATTAAAATGTTTGAATTAAATTGCAATTATAGTTGCTCAACTTGAGAATGAAGAGAACTGTTTAAAATGCATGTAAGAATGCAGTCTGTTTTGTTGTGATTGATAGTACATGAGAATTTATGCCATAAATGTGAAATCTATTAAAAGTTTGATGAGTCAAATGTTGTATAACACTCAGTTCATGACCCACCATGATCTCTGTTTTTGCAGGGGTCTAACAGGTCAGATGCATCATTCTGTATATACAGTGTCAGATTTCATTAGTGAATCTCATCTTTTCTAAACTATTTATATCTTTTCCTTAACTCTAATCTAAATGATTAATGATCATGTTCACTACAAAGTTAAAGTTGAAAACTATTCAATACTTTGAAACTCAAGCACAAGGTTAAAATAATTAAAGGGGTCATATGATGTTGCTAAAAAGAACACTATTTTGTGTATTTGGTGTAATGAAATGTGTTTATGCGGTTTAAGATTAAAAAAACACATTATTTTCCTTATTATTTTACATACTGTACATTATTGTTTCTCCTCTATGCCACGCCTTTTTGAAACGCGTCGATTTTTACAAAGCTCATCGGTCTGAAAAGCGAGGCGTGCTGTGATTGGTCAGCTATCCAGTGCATTATGATTGGCCGAATACCTCAAGCGTGTGACAGAAATGTTACGCCCCTTACCATATTGTGATGCCCTGTCAGACCGGAGCGAAGAGACAAAAGCATTAAAACCCATTATAAAGGAGGCATTTGTTGCATCCAGTGGGGATATAATTATGGATTATAATGACTTATACTGTCTTTTTACGTGTTGCGTTGCATCGCGCCGCATAAACATAAAACCATGTCTGCATTTGTGATCGGAGAAATGACAAACAACAAGCGCTACTCTACACTGCTCAAAACTTGCATTTGAATCGTCAGTGGCAAATTATTTAAATATAAAAAAACGTACTTGCAGTCTGTGAGTCAGAACAGCCGGCATTGTAGTCTACTCTCCCAGGATCAGGAAACAGTCCTCCATAAAATGTGCTGCACACATCTGAATATTTGGGTTGAAGTGTTCTGGAACAGTGTTTTAAATACAACTTAACCACTGATTTCTAGGCGTGTCCCTCTTTTGGAAGGCCAAACTAAGGGTGTAACTTTGGTTTGAGAAGTGGGGGGGACACAAAATGGGGAAAAATGTTTTCGATTTCCTGCATGTACATACATTTAGGGACTATGGTGATACAAATTCCAGGAAATAATTAAGTTGATTAAAGATCAATTCTGCCAAAAAGAATAGTAGGCTACTAAACTATGTATTAGAAAAAGATGTCTTACTTTCTTTATTGTTTAATAGGGGCCGATTGCCAAGACTTGAGAAAATCATTTTATAAAGTCGAAAATGTTCACTATTAATGTAATATTTAAATAATGAGACTCAATTTCCACTGTTAAACAAACTTTTATTTCAAACTAACCGCTGTACCTAAAAATATCAATTAAATCACTTGTTGCACTGGACAGCTTGTTCTACATCAGTGGTTCCCAGACTTTTTAGAGTGGAGTACCCCCTGAGGAAATTCTCAAACCCCCTCTCTTCCTCTTAGACTGCTCCTTTTCCATTAAAGGACAATATTTGCCCCCTAAATTGACTTTCCAATGCATTTTTTATCTTTATAAATAGAATATTAATGTTTAAAATAAAAAGTTCAATAGATTAATATACAATGATGATAAAAAAGTGAAAAGTGATTATTTTAAATACTAAAACCGCCTGTAGGTGGCGGTAAGTCACTGTCTTAATGCGCGAGTCATCGAGACATTTGTTCATTCAGTAACTAAGCAAGTGGCTGGCTGTGTTCGAAATGCCATACTATCATACTACTCTTACTATTTCTGCAGTATCCAGTATGTATGCGGTGCATAGTATGCACATTTTCAGTATGCATGTAATACCCGATGACCTACTACAGGTGCATCTCAATAAATTAGAATGTCGTGGAAAAGTTCATTTATTTCAGTAATTCAATTCAAATTGTGAAACTCAAATGCACACAGACTGAAGTAGTTTAAGTCTTTGGTTCTTTTAATTGTGATGATTTCACAAAAACCCACCAATTCACTATCTCAACAAATTAGAATACTTCATAAGAGCTGGAAAATGAAATCAGCATCTCCATAAAGCTTGTCAGCAGAAGGAAGCATGAAGTGCTCTAAAAATTCCTGGTAGATGGCTGCGTTGACTGTGGACTTCAGAAAAATATGATTATCCTGACCTGAGCTAATTTACGGAATCAACCAACTCACATCTCCTTTCTTTCTTTTCATACATGATGACATTAAAGTCATCTGTTGGCTGCTTCTGGCGTTTCATCGCTGACTGTGCCGCAATCGCGATACCTGCTCATTAGATCTTTCAGTGAGCTATTTTTAGAGTGTGCACGCGACGTTCCTGGACGTGGACGCGTGCGTCTGTGCCCTGCTCGGTCCTGCTCCTCCGTGACGATGACGGCGTGCCGTTAAAAAAAATCATCACTAACGAATTTGAAAGTGGGGGGTAGGGGGTGGGACACAAACGTGATTTTGAAAAGTGGGGGGGACATGTCGGCATGGCCGGCAGATTCGACGAAGGAGCGGCGACCACATGTGACGACCCCGGGCTGGACTCCGCTTCGTCCACGGTGAAAGCCGATCCGGCGATCCACAGCGCGAACTTTAAGTATTTCCTCAGCGACCAATACCTGCTCAATAGAACTTTCAGTAAGCTATTTTTAGAGTGTGCACACGACGTTCCTGGACGCGTGCGTCTGTGCCCTGCTCGGTCCTGCTCCTCCGTGACGATGACGGCGTGCCGTTAAAAAAAATCATCACTAACGAATTTGAAAGTGGGGGGTAGGGGGTGGGACACAAACGTGATTTTGAAAAGTGGGGGGGACATGTCGGCATGGCCGGCAGATTCGACGAAGGAGCGGCGACCACATGTGACGACCCCGGGCTGGACTCCGCTTCGTCCACGGTGAAAGCCGATCCGGCGATCCACAGCGCGAACTTTAAGTATTTCCTCAGCGACCAGCACGGATCAGCTCCAGGCATGACGAAGCGGATATCGTCCTCTTTTGGAAGGCCAAACAAAGTAGTTTCGCTTTCACAACGAAACACACAGCGTCTTCACGACATGGCGACAGCAACAAAACTACAGCGAGAATAAAAGTTACGCCTTCTTTCTTTGCGTAAAAATTTGGGTGGCGTTATGCAAATATTCCCACACAGTGACGTAGACATGTGGGGGCGTGTTAGAATGAGCCATTTTAGGTAGGCGTGGTTAACTCTTAACTTTTATAAAGAATATGTCTTTGGATTTGAGACTTTAGTCTTTGCAACTTTACAGATCTTCTTTATGCACCAAGAGCTTGTAACACTCCAAAGAGAAAGGAAAAATTGAAATCGCATCATATGACCCCTTTAAACTAAAAAATGCAATCCTGAAAGTCTAACATTATTTTTAGATGTTTTCAAGGGAATGCTATTCACGCTCTGTTCTTTACCCCATTCACACACTGAACCTCTTCTCAGTAAATATCCGCAGGTGTGCTGGAATCTCATTATCTCCAAACAGTCAGATCAGGGCTGCACGAGTCTGTATTGACTGAAATGGATCAGAGTGAAGTAATCTATCAGCATGGTGGACGTCCATTCCACCGCCTCCATCCATTTTCGAACTCCCGCCACAAACAACAAAATGTTTCTACACTACAACAAAAACAAAAGGCTGTTGCAGTGGCTAAGGCTACATTTTTCTGTTATACATTAATACAGATTTAAATATTTCGATTTTTGAAAAGTATTTCAATTGGCAGTAAGAATAAAACTCTGAACAAAGAAAACTAAATTATGATTGGTTCCATAGGCTAATAGCTAATCTATTACGCACATAAACCCTTCTTTTTAGGCAAGTTCCAGGAATGTATGTCATTAAATATGTTAAACAGGAATGAATTTGTATTTAATGTGATTACAACTTTAAAAAAAACATTATACTTTACTAATAAGGCTTTCACTGCCACAATTATTCAAACAGCGAATAAATTATAGCCTTTACAGAAAGCGAACAAAGAACATATAACGTTAGGCCTACTATAAGAGACCATTATTTCAGTCTAGCATGAGTTTACACTCTCAAAAAAAACTTTGTTATAATAAATGAAGCTGTCTACTTAATGAAATTGATCTCTTACCATACGTACATCTGCACTTTGTTTGTTGTTTACGACTTTGTTTGTGATGCTAGATTTCGCAAAAGTGCAGAATTTAGTCAGAGAGCGCGCGCACTGAACATAACTCCGGTGTTTCAGCGATGACTCATTTGGACACCTCTGATTGGCCACTGCGTTTATAAGCTCAACAGAATCATGCAGGGGCTTAAATCGCTGGGGGGACGGGGGTCAAGAACCCCTTATCTGAGGGTTGCACGTTTTGAGTCTTACCTCATAGTGGTTTGGTCCACTGCCTACCATCACCCACTATAACGGACATCCTTTTTCTACCCTTTTTCATCCTTTAATACTTGCATAATTACACACAATAAATATTGTTAATAGTATAATAGATGTATTCTTAAATAATTGTGTAAGTAGTAAAACAATAGAAAAGCAAAAAAAGCGTTTTAAGTTTAGAAACGTTTTGAGTCTTACCTCATAGTGGTTTGGTCCACTGCCTACCATCACCCACTATAACGGACATCCTTTTTCTACCCTTTTTCATCCTTTAATACTTGCATAATTACACACAATAAATGCAAATATTGAATTTAAACCAAGTTTAAAATTGTGCTAAAAAGGCATTCAACTGCATTCAATAAAAGATTGGTATCCCCTTATATTTACAGCATATACACATTGATATTGAATCGAGATCGAAACCCCTCCCTCCCCTACAATCCCGAAAAAATAATCTCACTCCAAGCTGAATTTAAAAGTTGGCAACCCTGCTATGTGGAAGACGCAAAATAATTTAATAATTATAATATGACCGCGTGGTGAAGTCTGTATTGACTGAAATGGATCAGAGTGAAGTAATCTATCAGCATGGTGGACGTCCATTCCACCGCCTCCATCCATTTTCGAACTCCCGCCACAAAAAACAAAATGTTTCTATATTTTCTACACTTTTCTACAAAAGGCTGTTGCAGTGGCTAAGGCTACATTATGAACTGAACTCATATTTAAACAAGGTCTCCATGCTATGCACACATGCTGTGTACACACATCTATCCTTACAAGTACAATTTTGTCTGTATTATTTGTGTCCCCTTCAAAAATTGCTCTTGATAAATTTTAATGTTTATTGTCCCCCCCCTACTGTTAGATGAAATGTACGCCCTTGAAATCATGTGTGATTGGTTACAAACAGCAGCAGAATACAGTTGTCAGGCCTGTATACGGTATTTGAGTCACTAATACGGATAAAGTTATCACAAATTTCAGTTATTTACGGGATTGACAACACCATTCTAGAAGTCACACTCGTAAATTTTCAGGACTCACAACTGTTTTCGGTAAAGTCCTGCGGTGTGAACGGAACTTTTCTGGGCTGCATTTCCCAAAAGCATCGTAATCCTAAATTGATCGTAGAACCAATTGTCACCAATGGAGCTACGATCAATTTAGGATTATGATGCTTTTGGGAAACGCAGCCCTGGACAACTAGTCACACATTGCGAGAGCTGCTCCACCACTGTGTGAAGTGAAGTGACATGTGACATGTGGCCAAGTATGGTGACCCATACTAGGAATTAGTGCTCTGCATTTAACCCATCCAAAGTGCACACACACAGCAGTGAACACACACCCGGAGCAGTGGGCAGCCATTTATGCTGCGGCGCCCGGGGAGCAGTTGGGGGTTCGGTGCCTTGCTCAAGGGCACCTCAGTCGTGGTATTGAAAGTGGAAGAGAGTGCTGTACATTCACTCCCCCCACCCACAATCCCTGCCGGTACGAGACTCGAACCTGCAACCTTGGGTTACGAGTCCAACTCTCAAACCATTAGGCCACGACTTCCCCTACGAATAGGTGAATAGGACATTTATATACTCACACCTATAAGTAAAGCACTGACAGTGAGAACATAGCTTATATCAGAGCATTGTGCCTGCTAAATAGTCTTTCACACTGTGATAGCCTTGTCTCTTGTATAACTGTGCATTGACTTTTTTTCTCATATAAGTTAAACTCAAATCAATATTTAATGTAAATGTACTTGGTGAACAGCCACATAAGTGGGATAATACAGTCCACCACTCATTACTGCAAAATAAACCCCTTCACAATGGTGTAAAACTGACAGGGTTTATTTTGGGATAATGACCATGTAGGCTTCAGCACATGTAGCCTATATGACTGTTTTAAGTTATAAGTATAATTTCCCCGAGTTGCAATACCCTACGACCTGTTCCTCAGTACACATTTTGGCCCTAATCACGGCAATTAGATACAATGAAACACCACAGAATAAAGACCAATAGATGGTTTTCTATTCGCTTGGTACCGTATGAACTCATTATGTAATGCAACATCCCTGATGTGACTTCTGGCATTTGCAGTTCAAGCTTCTGCAAGGGAAAATCAAATCAATCTCCCATTGACTCTGTCAACATGTGATGGAAAGCTAATTAAAGGCCCTGAGGGAAGGCTGGTCATTTTATGAAGCGTGTAGTGTGATCGGCGAGATGATCCAGTTGTGCAATGCCTGAAAGGTTCATGCAGGGACGAATCAGGATAACAAAATCACGTGCATGTGCTGATTGGTGGATCACAGCTTGCCTCGTCCCCCCTTGATTTAATATAAAACCATGTTTTTTTAATCAATTGCTATTGGATTTATAGAGTAAATGCACAATATTGTGCAAATATGCTTTTAATGAGATGAGATTTGTGCGACATAAAACTAGAAAAAAGAACAGGCTAAACAAATCACTGCAGTATTGATGGATTGAGTTTGGGGGGGGGGGGGCTGATGCAATCGAGTGCAAGGTCTTTCATTTGACATTGAGTGCTCGCAAACATAAACAACATGGAAAGCTTCAGCACAAACTCAAAGAGGAACACAAAGGAAAATAGTGAAATAGAGTTGATAAGTTTTACATGCATCGTTTTGTTCTAGGCGCAGGGTTAGATAAAAAGATCAGCTTTTGAAAACTCCATCTGACAAACAATGCAGTTAGCTATGAAACTGGGCTTGAATTGACTAGAATTATAGATTACACAAAACATGAATGGTTCAATAGGATGGATATGCATGCTTACAAAAGTTTGAAAACCATTTTCTTGTTCGAGTCAACATGGTAGTACTGGGTTTGCTTAAAAACGGCTTGCTGGAGAGCAATATCATGAAATTTTGTGTGGTAGAATATTGTGTTGACTCCATGAGGGACATTTGGTTGGTTGGCTTTACGGGCAACTTTTTATGCATGTGGGGGTGCTGTTTTCAGCAATTGCTTGATAAGATCTGCCATGGGGCATTGTCCGGTCAGTTTCTGATCAATTTCTACATCCTGTGAACTCACTGCATGCAACAACTGTCGGGAACAATCACTGTAGCCCAACATTATGCAGAGAGACTGGCTGCACTTTAATGTGTGAACTCCATGGCTGTAAAATGAAGGAATGATTTTCCTTATCAGGGAAAACATGTTTGTTTATATTCCAAGGAAACTAGACAGCAAATCCCACTGAAATGTAAGTTGATTTTAGTTTGCTTTTGTGGATAAAGCTTTAATTGGCTTAGTTATTTCATTTTGTTTGTGCTTACAAACTATAATTTGGGCAAAATTACATAGGAACTGTTTGTGCATGACTTTCTAAACTTAGAATTTGTCAAACGTGCTTTTTTTTGTTTGTCAAAAGCATGCAAAATGCATGATAACTAATGCATGAATGCAGAAAAAATAAAAATGAACCAACTTGAACAGTAGAATCAAGTTTGTTGTTCCATGTGCATGACTTTCTAGACTTGGAATTTTATGTCAAACACCTTTTTTTGTTTGTCGAATGCATGCAAAAATCCTTATGTATGACGGCTAATGCATGGATACAGAAATCTAAAGAATAAACCAACTTGAACGTTAGGGCTAAACTCCTATATATTTTTTGTCTTAAACTAAGCACGGACATGTGGCGGTGAAGATGGGCGACTGGAACTTGTTGGGGAGCATTTTAGAGGAGGTTCATATTCACTCCACCATCGTGGGTAAAATCTGGCTGACTGTCCTGTTCATATTCCGGATGCTGGTTCTCGGCGTGGCGGCCGAAGATGTTTGGGTGGACGAGCAAAGTGAGTTCGTCTGCAACACGGACCAGCCGGGATGCAAGAACGTTTGCTACGACCAAGCGTTCCCGATATCGCTCATTCGCTTTTGGGTACTGCAGATCATTTTCGTTTCCTCGCCTTCGCTGGTATACATGGGACATGCTCTGTACCGACTGAGGGCTTTGGAGAAAGAACGGCACAGGAGGAAAATCCAGCTGAGAGCCGAGCTGGAAGAGACGGAAGGCCTCTTGGAGGAGCACAAGAAGTTGGAGAAGGAACTGAGGAAGATAGAAGAGCAGAAGAAAATTAGGAAGGCTCCTCTGAGGGGCTCCTTGCTGCGCACATATATAATTCATATCCTTACCAGATCAGTGGTGGAAGTGGCGTTCATTGTAGGGCAGTATATCTTATATGGGATTGGACTGGATCCTTTGTACAAGTGCGAGAAGGTGCCTTGCCCAAACAGCGTGGACTGTTACGTCTCCAGGCCGACAGAGAAGACCATCTTCATGGTTTTCATGATTGTCATCGGAGGGGTTTCGTTGTTCCTGAACCTCTTGGAAATATCCCACCTGGGGGTTAAAAAAATTAAACAGACTCTAAGCGGTCTCCAGCTCGTCGAGGACGACAGTCCTTGCAAAACCAAGCACTCGACCATTCAGCAACTGTGCGTAATGACGAATATGTCGCCCCACAAAAACCCGCAGTTGAAAACTTTTATTCCGCAGGGGCAAACGGACCCTCTGCTGTTCTTAACCAGTGCTTACATCGGCTCGAGCAACAACATGCTGCGGCACAACAGTTTCGCCGTGGCCACCCTCCCGGTGTCCTGCATAACCCAGCAGCCCCGGCAAATGCGCCAGCCTAGCCAGGGAATGATCCATGAACTGCACTCCCAAGGGTCCATGGAGTTACTAGTGGACCGGGAAAACTGCGACCAGCATCTAGAGAGCAGTAACGACTCGGAGAGGGATGTTAGGCCTTTTAAGTCGGGTCATCTGGGTCCTGAGGGTCATACGGAAATACCAGCCTGCCTTCGCAATGCTCTGCACAGGCCCAGCCGTGTGCCAGACCTGGAGGATAACACTGTGGAGTCCTCCGAGAGCGACTTCTGTCCACCCAACAGGAAAGCCAGTTTCATGGTCCGTATGCCCTCAGACAGTATTTCCGGCAGTCCGTCATTTTCCTCCGTTGGTTGGCTTTACGGGCAACTTTTTATGCATGTGGGGGTGCTGTTTTCAGCAATTGCTTGATAAGATCTGCCATGGGGCATTGTCCGGTCAGTTTCTGATCAATTTCTACATCCTGTGAACTCACTGCATGCAACAACTGTCGGGAACAATCACTGTAGCCCAACATTATGCAGAGAGACTGGCTGCACTTTAATGTGTGAACTCCATGGCTGTAAAATGAAGGAATGATTTTCCTTATCAGGGAAAACATGTTTGTTTATATTCCAAGGAAACTAGACAGCAAATCCAACTGAAATGTAAGTTTGTTAGTTTGCTTTTGTGGATAAAGCTTTAATTGGCTTAGTTATTTCATTTTGTTTGTGCTTACAAACTATAATTTGGGCAAAATTACATAGGAACTGTTTGTGCATGACTTTCTAAACTTAGAATTTGTCAAACGTGCTTTTTTTGTTTGTCAAAAGCATGCAAAATGCATGATAACTAATGCATGAATGCAGAAAAAATAAAAATGAACCAACTTGAACAGTAGAATCAAGTTTGTTGTTCCATGTGCATGACTTTCTAGACTTGGAATTTTATGTCAAACACCTTTTTTTGTTTGTCGAATGCATGCAAAAATCCTTATGTATGACGGCTAATGCATGGATACAGAAATCTAAAGAATAAACCAACTTGAACGTTAGGGCTAAACTCCTATATATTTTTTGTCTTAAACTAAGCACGGACATGTGGCGGTGAAGATGGGCGACTGGAACTTGTTGGGGAGCATTTTAGAGGAGGTTCATATTCACTCCACCATCGTGGGTAAAATCTGGCTGACTGTCCTGTTCATATTCCGGATGCTGGTTCTCGGCGTGGCGGCCGAAGATGTTTGGGTGGACGAGCAAAGTGAGTTCGTCTGCAACACGGACCAGCCGGGATGCAAGAACGTTTGCTACGACCAAGCGTTCCCGATATCGCTCATTCGCTTTTGGGTACTGCAGATCATTTTCGTTTCCTCGCCTTCGCTGGTATACATGGGACATGCTCTGTACCGACTGAGGGCTTTGGAGAAAGAACGGCACAGGAGGAAAATCCAGCTGAGAGCCGAGCTGGAAGAGACGGAAGGCCTCTTGGAGGAGCACAAGAAGTTGGAGAAGGAACTGAGGAAGATAGAAGAGCAGAAGAAAATTAGGAAGGCTCCTCTGAGGGGCTCCTTGCTGCGCACATATATAATTCATATCCTTACCAGATCAGTGGTGGAAGTGGCGTTCATTGTAGGGCAGTATATCTTATATGGGATTGGACTGGATCCTTTGTACAAGTGCGAGAAGGTGCCTTGCCCAAACAGCGTGGACTGTTACGTCTCCAGGCCGACAGAGAAGACCATCTTCATGGTTTTCATGATTGTCATCGGAGGGGTTTCGTTGTTCCTGAACCTCTTGGAAATATCCCACCTGGGGGTTAAAAAAATTAAACAGACTCTAAGCGGTCTCCAGCTCGTCGAGGACGACAGTCCTTGCAAAACCAAGCACTCGACCATTCAGCAACTGTGCGTAATGACGAATATGTCGCCCCACAAAAACCCGCAGTTGAAAACTTTTATTCCGCAGGGGCAAACGGACCCTCTGCTGTTCTTAACCAGTGCTTACATCGGCTCGAGCAACAACATGCTGCGGCACAACAGTTTCGCCGTGGCCACCCTCCCGGTGTCCTGCATAACCCAGCAGCCCCGGCAAATGCGCCAGCCTAGCCAGGGAATGATCCATGAACTGCACTCCCAAGGGTCCATGGAGTTACTAGTGGACCGGGAAAACTGCGACCAGCATCTAGAGAGCAGTAACGACTCGGAGAGGGATGTTAGGCCTTTTAAGTCGGGTCATCTGGGTCCTGAGGGTCATACGGAAATACCAGCCTGCCTTCGCAATGCTCTGCACAGGCCCAGCCGTGTACCAGACCTGGAGGATAACACTGTGGAGTCCTCCGAGAGCGACTTCTGTCCACCCAACAGGAAAGCCAGTTTCATGGTCCGTATGCCCTCAGACAGTATTTCCGGCAGTCCGTCATTTTCCTCCACAAGGAGTTCAGAGTCCGAGCTAGGCTCCCTCAACGACCTGCCCATGAACCCACCACCAGGGGGAGGACGACGGATGTCTATGGCAAGTAGATGCAAATGACACCCAGCTACTGAGCTGGTCATATAAAAGCTTCCTTATCCACAATTACTTTTGGGAATTTTATTGTGGATCAGAATTTTTTTTCGAGATGAGATTCTGCCAGCTACATTCAAGAAATGTAATTTGATTGATTATAATAACTAATAATTAGTTGGGGGAATAACTATAATCATTGGGGGAACCAATGATTTTTAATAATATAGAAATAATCAATAATAACATATATATATATATATATATATATATATATATAGTTTTTTCACACCACTGTATGTGTGTTTATATTTTCACATTATATATTTTATGTTAATATTATTAGTAATAAATATTGATGGATGTTGATAATTAATATTATATTTCATGTGTGCCTAATTTGTATACTGATATGAAAAATTTCTTATTTACAGAGTGTATTCTTGGATATCTCTTCCATCATGAAAAAGTGAAAGTAAGAAGGACAGAAGGACAACAGGAATGTAACAGGCCATTTATGAGCAAAAATGAATGGAGATATCAGTGACAAAGGGTTTCACTCTGATCTGCTCTGTCTAACGCAGCTTCATTGTGGTATAAGTAGGGCTGTTTTGTACGGTTCATTTTATAAATTGTAAGCATCTTAATTTACCAGTAAAGCACGGTATACATTTTTTCCATGTCTAATTATGGAAGCCAAAAGACATCTGTGCATATTTATAAAAGCTTCAGACAGCTGGCAAAAAAGAACATTTTTAAATCATTTAGCTTACATCCATAAAATGTGATGCAAGCTGATGGACTCTTACATCAAATTCTGAAGAAAATAAAAGTTTTCTTATTTCCAACAGTGTTTGTGTTTGAATTCAGGGTGAATACAGATCATGCAAATTTTATAGTCCTCAGAGCAAATGATGCAAAGCACATTCAATCTGCATAAAACATGCTTGGCAATTTATGTAATATCCTAGTAGACAAATTCAATGTGGACACATTCAAGAATGTAACAAATAGATTATGAACATTGAGGTCACAACTTTTCAAGATCTGATTAACAAAAGAAAGCAAAACAATCATTTTCAAAGAATCCCACAAATACCTATAAACAGAATATGTACAATACATACAAAATCTACATAAAAGAAACGATTGTAAAACGTCTTTTAAAAAGGTTGTAAACCATTTCTGCTACAGACCTTGTCCGAGACGAGAGGAATATTGATTTTACAGATCTGTGAATGTCAAAACTCTCCCTACTGCATGTAAACTAATAACCAATATTCATATTTGCCCTTATCACAATATTCATATCACAACTGTGGTGCATCATATAACAAAGGCATGATGCCTGATTTATCCAAATCCATACTCAAAAGATCATGAGAATAAAAACTCCGAATATGCACAGAATTCTGAAGAATAAACATTATGAGGACACATTTGAAGTCTTGACAGTCAATTTTTTGAGAATCATCTTTTATGGGGCACAAATTAACCTACACGACTATATGAGATTTTTGATTGATTTTTCCCAATGTGAACTTATGCTAACATGTTATAATCAGATTCCCAAAACTTTTGGTAAAACAAAATATTAAACATGAAGTTTAATCAAGTCTTACATTTTATTAAAGTCATGCAGTCCACAATAATTTGAAGTAAACAGACTAAATTAATTAAAACATTAAAACATATACCCCATCTCACCTTTGAACTTAATTATTGTCTCAATGCAGACATGAGTGGCTCCTACACGTGGTAGCTTAAAGCAACAACAATGTTAGAAACAAAAATAGAAATGCAGAATTAAGCTTTTCCAACTGTTTTTACCTCAAGGCTTGAATTTTCAGCACATGTTATTAAAGCAAACATGTAAAAGTGTTATAAGACTAGCGAAAATTACACCGAATTGATTGAGGGAGTGAATTGAGAACTTTTAAAAGTGAAAATATTAGGACCAGAGTGGACTGTGGATAAGTATAAACTTTTTAACATTAAAAAAATTATTAAGGTCTGCAACCCCCCCCCCCCCCCCCCCACAACACAAAAAAAAATTTTTT
>NW_015505233.1:651330-696737 GCF_001515645.1 Sinocyclocheilus grahami | reverse complement strand
CTTTTTTAAAATAAAAAAATTATTAAGGTCTGCCACCCCCCCCCCCCCCAAAAAATGCTAAAAATTTGCTTTGATTTCTGACCCCAGTAAAATGATAATGTGTGTAACTCCCTGAAGGAATCAAATCTGATTTAAGAAATCTAAGTGTGAGCTGCCAAAATGAAGAATAACTTAATTTACTAAAGTTTGCTTGGAGAGTTTTATATACAACAGACATCCCTGATCAATCATTTTAACAGTCTAGAAAACTGAGCTTAAAAAAAAAAAAAAAATCTGTAGAAAATTGCTTCCATATCAAAATGATGCTTCACCACAAAATGATTGAGGGAACATTTAGGCAGCTAATCATCATTGCTACGTCATCTATTTTGTAGAAGAGCTCTCCATTGTACTATTTCAGAAAGAGATCAGATGTTGATTTTTCCATGTTGACAAACAGATTGCTTGGCTTCTTGCAAATTCAGGTGAGCAGCTGTTTAGTTTCTCCGTTATTCAATTTTGTAAGGAATGCTTAAATGCACAACAGATACAAAACACTTTCAAACACTCAATATCACATTTGCATATGCTGCTTGATTTAAAGTTACCAAAAAAAATTCCTGAGATAAATCTGAGAACCAGATACCATATAATGAATATGACCCCCCCCCGAAAAGGTAACATTCAAAACGAAATGACTTAAGTATCCCATACAGCATGTATGAGAACAAATCCATATGCACACACAAACAGAAACACATCAGGTGATGCACCATGAGGGTAACAACAGAACAGCCCCCCTAAAGTAGTGACAAACAAAACTTAACACTGGCAAAAAAAAAAAGTAACATTTGAACACACAGAACAAACTGTCATGATAAAAGATATGAACGCAGTTTACCGGACTCAGTTTCTCTCAGGCAGCTCTTCTGTCGTACACTTCTCGGTCATTTCCTGGCAGAAATCAGTCGTCACACTTGAGCTGCCCATTTGGGAAGGTTCTGACCTCTCAGAGGTGACAGTGTCTTGGGGTGGGACAGCCTCTCTGTCCACTCTAAGGTGTGAGTGTGGTGGTTTGACTATGGCCTGGCAGTCATTTAAGCCTGGGGACAACACCACGCTGTTGTGTGAGGTGAGAGTGATGTCTATACTGGTGGGATTGGGAGAGATTCTCAGGTCTGGACCGGATGAAACTGGGTCTGGGTGTAGATTATACAGAGATTGAGACTGTCCTGGACTCCGCTGTTCTTCCCTACAGACCTCCTGAGACAAAAAGGAGAAGTTTTCCCACAGCTCCCCCATGCAGATCTTCAGCTGGCTGCGTTCGGTTAGGAGCTTCTGTCTCTCACAGACCTAGCAGAGGAGAAACACATGCAACAACGAAGGTGATTTAGAAAAATCTAGATTCTTGTGAAGCGTGCAAGCAAACGCTCAAAGGTTGTTGGTCGCTCGAAGCCTACCAGTTTGTGAATCTCACGCTCCAGGTTCTGGATGCAGTCTAGCTTTCTTTTCCTGCAGCGCTGAGCTGCGACGCGGTTTTTACTGCGGCGTCTCATGTTGTGAATGAAGTCTAGCTGATCTGAGGTCAGCGTATGCATCTTTATCATCAGCTGAAAGTCATTGCGTGGAAGCTCTGTGATCTGGTCTATTGAGAAAGGCAGTTTCACCTGCAAGTTTACAGCTTATTAGAGTTAAGATGTATTTACTGCAGCATGTAACTTCATATACAGGAAGAAACTTAATATTAACAAACAACAATTATATATATATATATATATATATATATATATATATATATATATACATACACACACACACACACTTACAGTATGTATATATTCTGCAAATTTCACACAACCTTCAGAAAATATGGAACCATATTTTGACACTGCCATCTAAATTGTATGAAATGTTTTATTTATTTGCATTCAGGCTTAAACTAGAAAACTAAACTTCGGAAACTCATCAAATATAAAACAATAAATAAACAACTTAATTTTCATTAAGAGACTAAGATTTTTTTGGTAATATATATGTATGTGTGTGTATATATATATATATATAGAGAGAGAGAGAGAGAGAGATTTTTTTTTGATAGCTTGTACATAAATGCTATGTAATGCTAAAATGATGCAGTATCAGATCAGTCATTCAGTCAAAATTTTAAATCTTACACAGTTTAAAAAGAAATATTATGACTTTTATCCAGCAAGGATACTCTAAAGTGAGAGTACAGACATTTATGATAAATAAATGTTGTTCTTTTGAACTTTCTATTAAGTTCTAATTCATCAATAGAAATATTAATTTCTATTTTTCAAAATTTATAATTTCTTATGGATCATGTGGCACTGAAGACTGGAGAAATGGTTGCTGAAAATTCAGCTTTGCCATCACAGGAATAAATAATATTTTAAAAGATATTAAAATAGAAAACAGTTATTTTTAAACACGTTTCTAAATATTACTGCTGTTACTGTATTTTTGATTAAATACATGCATACATTTTTGACAGATTCCATAAAATTCTATATGGTATGATTATTTGTAACCACTGTAAATTTACATTTCCTTACAGATCAGCCACTGGGTATGAATGTTGTTCTTTAACACATGCTGAAGGATTTAAGGTGGGTTGGTAATATATGCTTGTAATAAGCAACAGCAAAGAGCTTCTGTTTACCGTCTTTATATTGTTCAAATAATCACAGCACAGCTCTGAAAATGCCATGCAAATGAAGATGAGTACAGGACACATTATGGTTCAATTACAAATTCTGCGAATAGAGTCACTATTCTCATTTCCATGCAATGACAAAGATGAAACCTGACTTAAAACTCTGCCGATGGAGTTGGTCATAGTGATCACATGACGAATACTCTCTCTGTCTCTGCTGTGACCTTGTGCCACTGCTCAGTCTGTGTAAAATGGAGGTCTATATTTAACCGCTCTACTACAGAGAGCTCTGTAATAAGGCTAGAATGACAGATTAGGCTTCCAGCAGCACAGGCACGTTTCCTCCTCTCCTTCTCTCAGAAGTCAGGTCGTTTCTGGGAGAAGGCACTCATACAGTGAAGTAGGGCTCATCGGTTAGCCAGTAAGGTGAAGCGGCCCATCGTCAGATGGGAGCCTGGGGGCCGCTGCCCCACTTCTGTCTGGGGAACTGCAGCTGGGAGCTTTAAACTCAGGCAGAGTGAAGGGCAAAATAAATACCGTTTCTGAAGAAATTTCTACACTATATTGGGTTCAAATTTAGCTCTTTTTTTGTTCCATAACCTTTTTTTTCTTAAAATTGTGACCGATGAAAAATAGCATGGTATTACTTTGGACAAGTACAATTGTATTCTTAGAAGTCCCATCTAAATACCATGGTTCCTTTTTTGCCATCATCACATGATCATGAAATGGTTAACATTTATTGTTACTGACAATCATAAACAATTCTTCCACCAAGCAATACAGTTTAAACTGCAAAACATAATACTGTGTTCCAGTTAATATCTAAAATATCTGAAACTAGATAAATGTACTTAAAGGGATAGTCCACCCAAAAATGAAAATTGTCATGATTCAAGATTTATTCATCCTCATGTTATTCCAAACCTGTATGAGTTTCCATAGTATCAGAAGTTCCCTAAAAATACTACAGTATTTTTTTTTCCTCCTATGGAACTTTCCATTCTATGGAAGTCAATGGAGACCAGACATTTCTGGAAGAAAGAAATCCATACAGGTTTGTAACAATATGAGGGTGACAGAATTTTCATATTTGGGTGAACTATCACTTTAAGAAGTTGTTTTCAGAGAATCAGAGCATCTTTAATAAGAGTACATATAATCCTACTTGTAGATGTTTTTTGTTTACATTTTTCAAGTACAAACAAGTTAAAAACAAATGTAAAAAATCTGCCACTGCAGTATGACAATATATGTTTATACAAGATGAAAACAAGTCTTAATATCTTATTGAGTGTTGCAAGTAAGTTTCTCTTATTTGATGTATTTTAAGAAAACAAACAAAAAAAGGCAAATAAAAAACAAATACATTAATTTTGCAGTACATTAGCCTAAGTATAATGTTTACAGTCATCAGGCAATGCAGCAGCTTGATGCATCAACACAGAACTAATGTTTGGTCACAGGTGTGTGTATATCAGCTATTTTACAACAGGAGGAAACTCATCCAATTAGATTGTAGAATCTAAAGCTATAAGTTTCATAATGCGGCTGTGAAATATCTGGCTTTTTATGGATGCCTTTAAAACACATTCTAAGACACAAAAAAATAATCTTTGTAGTCATTTGTACACTGACAACAACAACTCAATTGGGTCATCAAAAAATCAAACGACTAAATGAGAAATTATAATACACAGATTCTTAAACTGGCAAGGTGTCAGTGTTGTCAGGAGGAGGAACAATTATGTCATTGGGACCTTAGGAAGAAGAACGGCTCAGAGCTTATTGCCATGGCAACCCTTCAGCGTTTGCCAAGTTACTGCAGCTTGATTCTCAATCTCAGAAGCTCAGGAATCAAATGTGGGAATGTTTTGTAATGATAATATTTTTCATAATTATTTATGGGGATTTTGCTTTTTAATGGGATCAAGAATTGGATTTGAACTTGTGCCTATCAAAAGCTCAAATGTTGACAACATGTGTGCCAAGCAACCACTGCATAGGGCTGGACTGTTTGGGAGAACAAAAAAATAAAAAATAAAAATAAAAAAAACAAATGAAGTGATTTTTCTGATAAAAATTGTGATTGCGATATAAAGTCTGCATTTTTTTTTAAATGCTCCAGGGCTGCTGTGCTTGTCTGTAGAGATGCACAATTTGGCAAAAATGCTGTGATTATATATCTATATGACTATAATAATAAATAATAATAAAAATGACAAATTAAACAAAATAAGAAATACTATTGTAATATTTTACTGAAAAGCAAAATAGTATTGAAGAAAGATATAATTTTATTTTACAGTACAACTGTTAAATTACAATACTACTAATAATTTTGGACTCATAATATAATTTTCAATAATCAAACCACTGGGTTTTGATGTTCAGGTGGAGAAAACACAGAGTTCTTCTCATTTCAAGTCTGGGAAGATGGTTGGCATGTGGTAGGTTGCCAAACACACGTTTAAGTGACCGAATGAAGCTGCTGAAAACACTGGATCATGAGCTACTCACGTGTAAATGAACACAGTGCCATGCTACACTCTGAAACATGCAGCACTGACATACATATTTATGTAATTAAGTCAAAGTCTTTGTGATATGATAATTGCAATAAGCCATATCTCGATTTCAGCTTTGCTTTGATTAATCATGCAGTGTTACACTGCAGGGTTTAATATCAACTTTGTTATTTGTTTGGGATACAGAATGTGCAACCTTCTGTATCCCAAATATTAGTGCAACTAATATTTCCAAACATATACCAACCTCTTGAGTGTGCTCTTTGGTGGGAAACGATTCGCTATCTCCATCGGAAAAAGATCCAGATTCGTCACTGGAATTAGTGTCGTACGACTTCTCGCACTTGATCTTTGGCGGCCCCGACATGCTATGCTCCCGGTGTTCAAGGGTCAGGCACCGCGCCATGGTGGAACAAGGAGAGGTAGAGAGCTCAAATTGGGGCAGGCTGGAAGGAGATCCTCCACTGCCATCCTCAGCGTAGGAGTAGGAAGAGCAAGAGCTGGAGGTTCTGATGTGGCTCTCGGCACGAGACGAACGGGGACACATTTTAATGGGCACCGGACAGCTGCTCTTTGGCCGGCGGCGGTAGGGCAATGCGGGCTCTTGAGAGACAGAAGTTGGGGACAGTGCTTGGGAGCAGGGGAACGACTGGCTGGAACCTGCCCATAAGTTATCCAGGGTCTCCTGGCCCAAACAGCTCTCACCCGGATAAGAGTTTGCGGGTGCCGCCAGATGGTAAGGGGCTCGAGAGGAGAAGATGACACTTCTTCGGTCACTCTCCCGTTCAGATTCTTGGGAACAGATCCTCTCAAAGGAAAGTGACTTGAGTGACATGCCATCAGTTAATTTCTCAGCCTTCTTTGAGGATGTCACTCCAAGTCCCCCAAGGAAAGTCTGATAGTCTTTTTGGAAGTAATTTGGAGCAACTTGTGGTTCTCGAGGGGGAGAGGTTCTGCTGGTGAGTTGCAGATCAGCGGTAAGACAATGATCCGAAGACGTGACTTCCTTTTTAACAAGGGAGTGCAGGCACACTGGTGAACGCTTGCTCACAGGCAATTTGATGGGCGTTGAACTAAGTTGTCTTCCGTCAAACTCCATTTCCATCTCCATCTCACTCCCTTTACCCCCGACCAGACCGCCCTGCTCCAACTCGGACAAGTCTAGCGGCACACAGTCTTCCCCACTTGCTGGTTCTGCTTTAACCTGGGAAAGATCAAGGCCCTTGGCGTCGCTGCTGGTGACGGTCTCCTGCAGGGAGCCGTGTAAGCTTGAGGTACTGCTGTGAGAGGAGGTGGTTGCGTTGTGCTTAGCAAGAACTTGATGGTACTTTCTATATTTGGGATAACGAGGGAGGTCGAAAGTTGGAGGTTGGTCTGATTGATGCAGGTTGTTGGTGACTTTTAATTGCTCAGTTTCAGGGTGCAGCCTTGATCCGGACAGTGGTGGTTTGGAGTCATTTGGCTGCACATTTGCATCCTCTAATCCATTATCATGATGGTTCTGAACCAGAGTCTGAAGTGATGGTGGATTCTGGCTGGTCTGCATGCCATCAGCCTCACTTTTCATCTGGGCCTGTAGGAAGCGGAAGCAGGAGTCTTCGAGGTTGTGCATTCCCAAGAATTCGGCACAACACATGACATCCTGGATGTTGTCCCTGTTGAGCAGCAGCTTGGCTGTGTAAGCAAACCGCAACAGTGGGGTAAAGCCTTTCTCCGTGATCTATAAAAAACAAAACAAGCTGATATTTTAGAGTCATTAGTGGTATTTTAATCAAATTAAAGCGACACTTTTGTGACATTTTATTTGTTTCCCCAAAAACCACTTATATTGTTACTCAAGGTTTCCTGCCATAATTTCCATACATTTTCTACCTCCTTTATGAGAATTACAAAAGGCTGTTTTACTACTGTACCTTGGGTAATAGTGATGCACTGATATTTCTTATTAATGGTAGACGATAAAATTTGATACTACTGTCAGTGTCAATAGCCTCATGGTTAGTGCGGCGACCCGAGTTTGAAAACCCTTTTTGTGGTCCTTTGCTGATCCCGCTCCCCTCTCTCTCCACCCAATGCTTTCCTGTCTACTCTATGCTGTCCTGTCCAAATAAAGGCATAAAATAGCCCATAAATAAAATCTTTTAAAAAAAAGATATATACAACTTTCTCTAAATAAATAAAAAAAGAACACAAAAAACGAAAATAATTTTAAACGTAACAAGTGAATGCAGTTATAACATTAATGTACAGTATGAAAAAAAGTATGTTTATTTTGATATTTGCCAACAATAACATTTAACAGTGTTATTAAATTATTAACATTTTTAAAGATTAAGTGAGTTTTAGATGATGACAAAGGTCATTTAAAAGTAAAAACGTATAGAAATTAATATAAATATTTATATAGAAAAAAGTAATATAGAAATAGAAAAAAGTAATATAGAAATAGAATATATAAAAAGAATTAACATATATAGATGCACACAACCGTTCAAAAGTTTGGGGTCAGTAAGAAGTAAAACATTTTGTGAAAGAAGTCTCTTATGCTCACCAAGGCTGTATTTATTTGACCAAATGTCTTCTATTTTAATATTTTTTTAAAGGCAATTCATTCCAGTTGTAGCGAATTTAGCTCATGGGGAAATATGAATAATTAACCATAACTAGTTATAATTAACTATTCATATTTTAGATCCACTGTAGATATTTAGCTGACCACTTAGGGTCAACCGTCTTGTCAATTCTAAGAACGTTAATTTCCTGGTTAAAGGAAATAACTTTCTTACTGTACAATTCTATAAGTTTGTAACGTAAATCTGCATGATTATTGACTCCGGTTATGAGTAAACAATGAACACGTCAAGTGTGATACAAGTAAGGTTTTATTAACTACATAAACACCTAAACTAGTCTAACATACTACATAAACACATTAAGCCGGTCTAACATACACATACACACACACACACATACAGTTGGTATAGGAAAGGGTTAAAGTTTAGCACTAAAGAAAGAGACATAAGGAATGACATTTATGGAACCATTTTGCATATTCAGCAGATCTAAAACCTGAGGGAAAACGTCAGATTCTTAGTTCAAACAAACCTTGTAAAAAGGTGTAACTGATACTTAATGCATCAATTAAATCGACTAAGTTTGATACTTGCGTATGTCTGAAAAAGATTCCTGATGCAATCTTAAGGCCCCAAGATCTTGCTGAAGTTGGTTGATGAGAAAGAGCTAGTTTGAGTCAGAATCACTTGATGAATGAAAAGGACTAGGCCGGAGCCTGGCACGAGCTTTGGTATCCTGGAGCGTTTCTCACATCTTCATCTTAGCATCTCACTGAACCACCGAACAGGGGCGGGTCACATGGAGTGTGGCCTTTTAAAGCCTGCAGAGATTCACGCCTCTCAAGATGGGTTCATCCAATGAGGAAGGCTGAAATCCCAAGCGGGAGGTTGGAAATACTGGGGATTTTTATGACTCTTTGTCTGTAAGCATGGTATTTTGCATATGTAATTCGCTGGAGTGTTGAGGCACAAATTAGTACCGATTCTTAGAACATCAATATGTTGCATAGGTATCAGCATATAATATACACACTTGTTTCGATCATAAGAAGGCGAATTCATAGATACTAGACATGAAATAGTTACTTATATGAATGAGTGGTTTATCGTAAGCATGAATAAAAATAGTCTATAATACAACAGATTAAATACAACACAGCAATAATATACACAATGGCCTGAAGAAAATGGGTGTTCATTCAAAGAAGGTTTTCCTATGAATTAATTAGTAGAAAAGTCCATTTCTCCTGTGCATTTGTGTCCCTTTGTTTCTGGAGAAAGCAGAATGAGAGCCGGCTCGCATTCCACAAGGTTGTAAATGTATCGGGTTACCATGAAACCAGGGTCTTGTTCGGCGTCCTGGGGTGTTACAAAGTATTTGTGAAATCTAGCTAACAAAATATATATTGTGTGTTGGAGTGTTCCAGACGCTACACAGTGATAGCAATGCTTAATTTTCAGTTGCCTTTAATCCAGTCTTTAGTCTCACATGATCCTTCAGAAATCATTCTAAGATGTTGATTTGGCGCTCAAAAAACATTTGTTCTGGTTAATATTTTTGTGAAAACCGTGACCACAAATGACTGAGAATAATCAGCTGATCCTCAAATCACATTTTATAAATCATGCTATAAAAAAACTGCATCTATGCTACAAAGTATCTGAGCTTCCTATTCAATGTCTCACAAGCTTTACATCAAGTAATAAAATGAAGTGAACTGCATAGCGTCAAGAACAAAAATAAACCACCCTTCTCATCACTTTCAATCACTCTATCACTCTCGCAGGTATCCATGAATGCTCGGGGCAGCGCAACCACATCAAGAACATCATCTTTAAAATAGAAAGTCATCCTGCTGAAAATACAGCTCCCCCAGACATTCACTCAGTCCTCCCAGAGCTGCTAATAAACAGAAAAGCTAGGGGGGGAAAATGCTGAGCATTCTGTGGATCTATTTTCAGCTGGCATCAGCAGCTGCACCCTGCAGAAGCATGTCTTTATGGAAGCCAAGCGCCATATGAGACTCCTTTAATGTTATAACCAGCAATCCTAATGAGGGCGGCAGACAGGGACGCATGTACGCACACAAAGCAGAAATCAGAGACTCCACAATATAAAGCAAGAGGGAAGCAGCTAAGCACGGCTCTGAGGAGAGAATGAGATATGAAGCCAATTTCCCAGTCACTACAGAATACAATTTGACATTAAGTGTTTTGAAGATGAACGATAATTAATATATAAGCAGAGGCAAATGGGGGCCTTCTGACATATCTGGGATATTGTAATATAACTTTGAGCTTTGAGATCGCAAAGCACCTAAAGTATTACAACACAGAGAATCAGCCATGAATAAATCATACTTCCTCAAGCACAGTGAAGTTCTGAGAGGGAACTCTACTAACACTTCTGGTAAACAACATAAGCAATTATGCCAACTCAAAGCTGCAGACGATGAACATGTTTTCTTCACGGACACATTCCTGTCGGACTTCTCTATCTATCTGTACACAAAGGAGCACATTTCTTGTTGTTAGAAAACAATATTCCTAAAAGGAAAATATTTTGATCAAATATACAGTAAAACTAGATTACAACACATAACTAGTGCTGGGTGATATACCGGTTCAAACTGTAAACTGGTTTGATCTGCAAAGATCGCTAGGGGCCTCAAATTATTTTTGTTTCACATTCACAGTATGTTCTCAAGCTCTCATTCAGCCGGTCTGTCATTTTTGTTTCGTGCAGATATGTTTTATGTAGTATAGTTTCACAAAGCTTAAGCCAGACCGTTCTGTTTTTGCTTTAAATTGTAAAATTATTAAACAATCCAATTTAATTTAATTGGATTGTGATTAAAATACAGTGGTTCTGCAACTGTTTCATGTATTCTGATTCATATAAAGGGACAGTCAGGGAAAAACCGCGATTAAAAAACAAAAAAGCCATAGTCCTAAAAAAAAAAAGAAAAGTGATACAGATTTTTGCTCAAACCACCCACCACTACACATAACAGAAATATTATAAGAATTTTTTTTTTTAATTCATCAGCCATTACTCCAGTGTCACATGATCCTTCTGAAATCATTCTAATATGCTGATTTGGTGCTCAAGAAACATTTCTTATTATCAAGTTGTGCTGCTTGAGGAAATATACCAGATCCTTTGATGCATAGAAAGAAAAAGAAAAACAGCATTTATTTGCAATAGATTTGTTTGGTAACATTATCAATGTCCTTACCATCACTTTTGATTAATTTAATGTGTCCTTGCTAAATAAAATAAAATGTATAATTTCTTTCAAAACAATCTTATCTTTATAACATTTCTTCTTATTACTAATTTTAAAACGGTTTAATATTTATAATAAAAAACTGCTTAATATTTTTGAGGACACTGGGATACATAAAAAAAAAAAAAAACGGTTGACAAATAGAAAGTTCAAAAGAACAGCATTTATTTGAAAGGGATACTGTCTTTTTTGAGCAATTTAATGTTTCCTTGCTGAATAAAAGTATTCATTTCTTGAAAAACACCAACATTTTAAATGGTAGTGTATATTCAATTTCAAGACTCTTTTTTTTAAATTAAAAAAAAAAACTTTTTTTTTTTTTACTCAATTTTATTTTTCATGACTGTGGAACTGTACACAACATTCACTCTAAATGCAATCAAAAATATTTCAAAACACTGTGTATTGAAATAATGTCTTTTAATTTTTCAGACTGGTACGGTTATCTGCTACAAATCTTTTGATTAATTGCCTTATTAAAAAGGAAATAATGGTCCTAAAACTGACAAATAATATTAAACAAAGAAACGAAAATAAGGGTGTTTATATGCATTAAATGCAATTTCAGAGATCTCATATCTCCCCTCTTCTGACACAGCTAGGATTTTTGTGAGGTTTTCAGTGCAGGTCATTCAGGTGCATCCTTGCAGGCTGTTAATGTATGCTGAATCTGTACCCCTGCCAAATGAGGACACTCACCTTCTGTGGCAGGTTGATGACCGGTTCAAGTTCCGTCTGGCCCCTGAGCAGCAGGGAGAAATACTGGCTACAAGCTGCCAGCACTGCCCTGTGGGCACGGATCTCCCTCCCCTCCACCAGCACTGTCACATCACACAGGACGTCCTGCTTCCGCTGTTCATTCAGGCACAGGAGGATGTTGGCACAATGCACTGTCGACTCATAGACATACATGGGAGCTTCAGGCTTCTCCTCCGTAGACATTCCTTGCTCAAAGCCTGTGGACCAAAGTGACATGACATGACTGCTCCACATTATTTAGGTTCTAAAAAATATTTATTGCACGTGTGATGGAAAGCTAGTTTAAAGGTGAAAAAATATGCTATTCATCTCAATGGCAGTTCTTCAAAACCAATAATGGACAATTGCACAATTACTGATGCAATCGCACAGATGTCTCAAATTGAGCTGATGGCCAATTAGCGGCATGTGTCAGCTTCAAAATTGGGCTGAAAATTAGGACTTTGATATGTGAATTTTCGAAGCGACACTAGTAGAGCTTCCAAGAGGCTGTTGTCGCACATAAACAGCAAATTATTATTATACTATTATGGGTAATGGTCTCAAAAATAAATAATATGTCAAATAAGCACACTGAAGCTCATATATTAACAGATGATTACTTTACAGGGCAGTTGCTTGCTACATAAAAAAAGGCAAAAAATGTGTTGCCAACTGTAAAAAATGTGAGTCTATAATAGTACGGGTAGCCATCTGAAGGGAGTCTAATGATGGCTCTGCATGGCCATATAATGGTAATAGAATATGAGCCTATTTTGCAAGACCAGGTTGCAATAGTGGTAGCTTCTGTTGCACTATTCCTGCCGTTCCCATTTTCAAGATGATAATAACATTCCCAATGCATAAAAAAATGATCCAGACATAATTAAGGGAAACAGATTTATGGGAAATTATGAAATGTAGAAATTAAGTAATAATGTAAAAGTCTTTAGCGTCACTTTAGATCAATTTAATGCATCTTTGCTGAAAGTGCATTTCTTACAAAAAACATTTAATAGTAGTGTATACAGAATTTTTCTATATAATACTGAATATAATTTTTGGTATTAAATGGTATTAATGATTATACCATTTGATGATGGTCAGAAACCAAAAAATTTCAGAAGCAAAATATTTTTTAAATAATAAACGAGACAAAACATTTAAACAAAGGAAGAATGTTGTATTAGCTAAATATCTTAATATATAAATTATCTAAATATCTAAAAATCTAAAAATAATCCATAGAATATGCAATTATAAAAAATTATATTTAAATTGTGATATTTGGATGGACTATTTTTTCTAAGCGGAAATTAACAAACAAATAAGATAATACAATAACTGTAGTGTATATATTATTGAATATAATTTTCAGTATTAATGATAATGATTATTCAAAATATCTTCTTTAATGTTCAACATTAATAATATCATTATTAATGATAATACTAATACATAATTAAACCTTTTGATGATAGTTAGAATCTCAGTTAAAGCAAGAAAATGAAAAGGTAAACAAGATATAATACACAAGATTATAAGTGGAAGTTAATCATCAAGTAAGATAATGCAATAACACCTATGTCCATATTTATTTGATAAGTGGGAATATTTACAGTCAGCAGTCATGACTTGATAATAAACTCCTTTAGAATGACAGAAGACCTGACCCAGATTTATTTTGCGATAATGATCAGTTGACCGTGCATAATCGCTTACATATACTTCTACAACACAAGATGTGTTTTCTGTTCTATTATCACACTATGTTCATTCCTAGAGGCAGTGAAAACCTGAAAGGAGGAACTAGTAAGGGGGATATTACAATTATTTTGAACCAGTCTAGTGAAGATGAGCTGTTGAATAGCAATTGCTCACTCTAACACACGGCATTTCAGCATCTTGGCTTTGGTAATCTCAGCATCAGCTCGTGAATCATTAACACATCTACCAATAAAGCACATACAGAGCCACTCACACTGACAGAGAAATGTCTTATAGCAGCTGTCACTCGCTTGCTCTACCCACACTAATGAGATATCACCAGCATGTCAATTCATTCAGAGATTCTGCTCTCAAAAGGAAAAATACCATGCAAATAAACAGAGGGAATTACAGCATGTTTCATCATCAACACTGATGCATGACTATGTCAGACAACCAAGACCATAATGCAGATGAGCATCATTACAATGGCGTTTAAAGTATCATGTATTGTGAGTGTTGCACATGCAGTACAATGAACTGGGTTATCAAAAGACAAATTACTCTGAGAAAAGTGATCCACTGAAAACTCATTCAAGTGCAAAACTAGGCTTAACTGGTCGGTCGCTGTGGAAACAAACCTACTACAGAACTAGCCTATTCTGTTTCTGCTCCTCCAGGACTGAATGGAAATATAATTAGAAAGCATTTGTTAAAATGTCCATGATGCTGACCAACCGTGCAGTCTCGCTAATTTATGAAGCCCCTAATTCCCTGACTTAAATCCATTGCCAACACCAATATGGCTTTATATGGAGGAGTGATAATTCCTTTGATGGAAAAGAGACTGCAATAAGCATGTACACACTCTAGTAACAAACTGTAATTAGATAAATTGCATTGAACATACAGTATCTCACAGAAGTGAGTACACCCCTCACATTTTTGTAAATATTTTATATCTTTTCATGTGACAACACTGAAGAAATGACACTTTGCTACAATGTAAAGTAGTGAGTGTACAGCTTGTATAACAGTGTAAATTTGCTGTCCCCTCAAAATAACTCAACACGCAGCCATTAATGTCTAAACTGCTGGCCACAAAAGTGAGTACACCCCTAAGTGAAAATGTCCAAATTGGGCCTAATTAGCCATTTTCTCTCCGCAGTGTCATGTGACTCATTAGTGTTACAAGGTCAGACCATACGCCGCACACTGCATCAAATTGGTCTGCATGGCTGTCGTCCCAGAAGGAAGCCTCTTCAGTTTGCTGAAGACAAGCAGACTAAGGTCATGGATTACTGGAACCATGTCCTGTGGTCTGATGAGCTTGCACGCTCTCTCTCTCTCTATTAATATTATATAATAACGTAGATATAAAATGTATTATAATTAAGTATATAATAACATAGAACAAGTTTTCAGAGTACCTGCCACTTTTCAGTTACCAGCCCGATTTGTTAACCACGACACCACACCACTGTAACTGTCATTGACCTATACATGAACTCTATGCCTGTCTGTTGCTCTCTGGTTGTGAGAACATTTGATGAATCATTGCGCATATCCTCGTAAAATATATAAGCTAACCGCTATCTGCAGATTCCATGAGCTCACACTTTGTGTTGCGGGACGTGGCAGGCTGCTGGAGCTGTGATCCAGTGATGCCTGCTGCCTGATGCTTTAAGCCTGCAGGTCAGGAGAGAAAACCACACACAGCTAAACAGAATGACACAACACACCTCAGATAAGAACTCATCTTGGGGGGATTTTCCAGCAGGAAACTCGACAATGACATCATTAGTTTCGACAATGAACTATTGTGCTCAAAATAAGGTTAGCTGTCTCTCTTTCAGAGGGTCACTGTCATATTCACAAGCCAGTATAAAGGATGTGAACAAATGGTGTTTGAAAGAATGGATCCCTTTCAAAAATGCAAGCTATTTTTTGGTACTCCGTGGGAAATGTCCCACAATGCATTCACGATTGCATTCACATCTGTTGGACACAAAATACCAATGCAAATTGTGCCAGTTCACTTAGTTACTCATATGAATTACAGTTCTACAAATTAGTGTTGTTTATTTAAAGGCAATCAGGTGTTAGCTAAACAGCTGAAGTATCACTCCTTAAGTCAATCAGGGCATTCCTAAGCAGGCTTTCCATGTAAAGATAGGGGGTGACCCCATGCCAGAGTATTTTGGGCACTGGTTGCTGAAACAGAGCTTGAATGAATCATGGTTTCCCAGAGACTGAAGTGAGAAGTGACTCATAACTGTCTTTAATATGGGCAGAGGCAACCGTGACACAAAAACACTGCAAGCAAGCTATAAATATACACAGAAGCTCACAGTGAGCTGGATAAACATACTTCAGTACAAGCAGTACATAACACAATCAGCAGATGGTGAGGCATTAAAAACATAGATCATGGATATTTTAAGCTAAATTCACAAGAGACTGTGCATTACCATTAATTTGCCATAAATAAGGGGTGTTCATAGGTACATTAGATTAACTTTGAGATGAAATGTTTTCGCAAATGTTTTCATAAAGAAATAAGTATTTTGCTCACCAAAGCTGCATTTATTTGATCAACAGTAAAAACAGAAATATTATGAAATATAATTACATATTATTATTACAATACAAAATAATTGTTTTCTATTTGAATATATTTTAAAATGTTTTTATTCCTGTGACGCAAAGCTGAATTTTCAGTCTTCAGTGTCACATGATCCTTCATAAATCATTTTAATATGCTGATTTGTTGCTCAAGAAACATTTCATATGGTTATCAATGCTAAAATCAGTTTAATATTTTTGTAGAAACTGTGATAAGTGTTTTTTAGGATTAATAGAAAAGAACAGCATTTTGACATTAAAAATAATTTGTGACATTACAAATGTCTATACCATGTTTTTGCCTTTGATCTTAATGCTAAAAAATTATTATTTTGCTGAATAAAAGTAATAATTTCTCTCAAAAATCTAAATCTTACTTACCCTCAACCGCTGATTGTTTTGTTTTGTGCACAAAAATATTTTATGACAAGAAAACTGTCATAAGGAATCCAATGATGCAAAATTAATAACTGAAGCATTTTATTGAAGGAGATAGTTTATGCAGATTTAATGCAATTAAATTAATTTGCTTTGCTATTGCAGTTTAAATTGAAGACACTATTAAATATCTTGTCTTATAATCCCATACTCACAAATTGTGAGACACTGCCAAAATATTCTGATACGGCCCTTAAGAAACTAGCAAAATACATAAAAAGACATTAAATACATTGCAATATTGACACTGTTGCCTCCATTTTTTTGCCATCAGCGTAGAAGAGTTTCTGAAGTGAAGTGATTAAACAGCTGAACTTTTTTTCTCATTGCCTTTTAGAACTTATCTTTTATAATCCCATACTCACAAATTGTGAGACACTGCCAAAATATTCTGATACGGCCCTTAAGAAACTAGCAAAATACATAAAAAGACATTAAATACATTGCAATATTGACACTGTTGCCTCCATTTTTTTGCCATCAGCGTAGAAGAGTTTCTGAAGTGATTAAACAGCTGAACTTTTTTTCTCATTGCCTTTTAGAACTTATCTGCACTTGAGTAATGCCTGACAACACAACAAAACTAGAGCACTCCTGATATAATCAACGAAGCTGCCTACGCATTGCAGTTTGACTTTATACTGTTGCGGTCTATACAGGTTGCTTGATTAAAACTAGAGCATGCTAGTTTTGTCACGTCATGTCGCTCGCTTGCGTGTAGTGTAGATGAGATGTCAGCATGACCAAGGCCTGGACATCCTTTCTAAACAGATGGTAATTGAGGCCAGCTTGGGAGGCAGTAACCGTCTGAGGGTGACTGATGGTTCAGCCAGCAGGTTGCACCTGATTTTCTCCCTACAGTAAAATATCATGAATTTCAAATGAATATCACACAAGTACTGTGGGCTCAAACAGCTTGGAAGAAATGATTAACATAATCAACTAGGAAACACTGAAAAGCTTTGAAGATTTCATTCTGCTGTGCTCTCACAAACCGATTGCAAAACATCAAAAAGGAGGAATGCAAAAAAAGCAAATGCTGAAAGGTTTGAGCGCTTATTAAATTTCATCATGCTCTACAAATTTGACGAAGAACATAAATACACATTTGAAGACAGTTTGTTACTTTTTATCCATGTAAGACAACCTAAGACATGAACGAAGGCATGTCAGGACAACAAACTGTTGAGAAACGCTAAAAAGTATATTATTTTGGCAGCAAGACCTCTTTCTGTACTAATGAATGACATTTGACAAAGTAGAAATGTTTACAAGAATGATACCCCAAACCATGTTAGGTAGTGTCCTAATTTAAAAATGTATTCTGATTCTTTTGATTAATTAAGGCCTTGATTTATGAGAAAATCCTGGTTGCAGTCTCAATTCCTGCATTATTACAAGCAATATTACAATGACATTTAGAATCCCCGCCCTGAAGTTGAACTGTTGTCATTTCAATAGATATTTCCTAAAATAAGCACAGGTATTTCAATCCACTGGGAATGACCTTTCTTTCCTGTCACTCCATTTTCTAGGATGTCGTCTACACCTCTCTTATTTCAGCTGAACCACTGACATCACATCTCGCCTGAGGTATGTTTCCTCGGTCTGCAGCAAAAGATTAACTGGACCACTCAAAAGAGGTAACGAAATTCAGTGAAATCTAGGATATTCATGGTCAAATTACACATTATGAAAACGATAGTTCCCGTCCTGGTTGTTGATTGTTCGATACAGTGGCATTCCCTGCTTAGGTTATCCAAGATGTGCAGTTGATGAGTTTGTTTCTTCTTCACAACAGATTTGGAGAAATTTAGGATCACTTACTCAGCAACAGATCCTCTGCAGTAAATGGGTGCCGTCAGAATGAGAGCTCAAACTGCTGATAAAAACACACAATAATCCACACCTCTTTAGTCCATCAAATGTCTTGTGAAGAGAACAGCTGCATGTTAGAAATTCAAACCATTGTTTCTGGCTAACACACAAGTCTTCTATCCATTATATTGCTTTCACTAGTGAAAAAGTAATCTTGTCTGATACAAAAGAGAAATATACAGACCAAGCAATGTTTACAAGCAAAAACAGTCTAAAACAGTTCTAAACAAATATGTTGGTGGATTTTGTTGTTAGAGAACAAAGCATGGACTTTTTTTGGAAGCATTATTATGGACTCATATTTTGACCAAAAGCAATGGTTTAAAGTAGGGCTGTCAGTCGATTAAAATTTGTAAGCTAATTAATTACATGGTGCGGCGATTAATTAATCGAATTAATCGCAAACTAAATTTGCCTGTGAAAATACCCACAAAAGATTAAAGCTATTATTGTGTTAAAGCAGCACTATGTAACCTTTTCTGTGTTCAAAATTAGCAAAATGTATATAATGAGCGAGTACATCATGAATTTAGGGATGCACGATATATCGGCCACCATATCGGTATTGGCCCTTATCGGCTCATTTTTTCTGTTATCGGTATCGGCCTGATAAGAAAATTTGGCCGATATCTTAAAGCCGATAAATAATGCATTATTTCCTTCAGAGACACTTCAGATGCGCACTGTTCGTTTGCAGCCTTTTGTGCAATTGTACATTGTAATATTGTGGTACACTTATAATAATAAGTAATTATATTTGGACTATTGTAGCCTGGTCGTGTCGTCACCGCTGCGGAATCGCCATAGACATTAGAGAATAAATAAACTTAGAGAAGTAGCTCAGGTTGGAATGTTCTTCCGCGGGATGTGTGCAGTTCTGTTTATTAACCGCTAGAGCGCCAAAAGTTACATAGTGCTGCTTTAAATGAGAAAGTATCAAATGGACATTACAAACAGTAGCTTTAGAAATAAATACTTTATTTAAAATGTATTACACATAAACGTTAAGGCTACAACGGCCTAACAAACTATGGAACATAAAAGAAGATAATTTGAGAAACATCTAATGTATTTTTGTTCATGCAATGAAAGTCACTAGTAACCAAACCAACTTTGTTACCAACAGTCTTCAAAATACCGTCTTTTATGTTGCGCAAAAGAAAGTAAGTCATTCAGGGTGAAATGACAAGAGGGTGAGTAAATGATGACACTATTTATTTATTTATTGTGAACTATTCCTTTAATGTTTATTTATTATTATTTCTTTAATAAATGGAATGATAGGCCTACTCTAAAATAGAAACTAAAACTACCAGCAGGTGGCAACAAATGTCTTCATTCGATTCATTCAAACGGCTAATTCATTCAGGAATTCAGTAAATGGCTCTCTCTTATGAATGGGCCTTTGAATCATTGGTTCTCTCGATTCGTTTAAAATGCGGATTCATTCAGAAACTAAACTCCTCTGTGTTGCTCACAGATGCACAACAGTTCTGCTGTGGACCTGGCTTTATAGATAATATTTTCGTTGACAAAATAGAGCAAAAACGCACAATAGTGTGTTTAAAATATAACAATATTTACAACTTATTTACTAAACTGTTGTGTAAAATCACATTTGTACTCGTGCTATTTGTGACAAATACAGCACTCGTGTGATATCGCTTATGTGATATAAATATGACTCATACAGGGGCATTTTTTGCCCAAATATCTTGAATTTCAGGGCATAACTGCATTTATGGAGATCGAGTTGTTGCCCTGCATCATATTTGTCAGCAGTCAACTGTATGAAATATAAGATGACGTACAGGTCTGGGGGCAGGGTCAGTGCGTTAACTGCATTAAAATATTTTAACCGCACTATTTTTCATAACTAATTAATTACATTAACATGTTAAACTGTAGCAAAT
The DNA here is from genome assembly GCF_001515645.1 of Sinocyclocheilus grahami. Taxonomy (NCBI): domain Eukaryota; kingdom Metazoa; phylum Chordata; class Actinopteri; order Cypriniformes; family Cyprinidae; genus Sinocyclocheilus; species Sinocyclocheilus grahami. The sequence goes on along the minus strand of NW_015505233.1, from coordinate 676,391 downwards.
TAGCTTAAAAAGGGAAATGTACTGTATATAAATTATTACAGTCAATTATGATTAATTACAATTATTTATATCAGCTGCCAGTAGTAACTGTAGCAGAATTACATTGCCATCAACCAATCTGTTCGTCCAGCGAACATTCAGTGTAAGTTCATACCAACTCTAGGAAAGGATATTTCCGTGGCCACAGAAAATACTTTCATACAGTATTAATGCATTAGAGCATGTAGTAAGGATCAAAATCGTAAAGGGACATTAATTTGCAAGGCAGAATCAGAAACTCATGTAAATTGTGCACAAGAGTTTTATTACTCTCCTGGAAGGAGCGTACGGATGCAGTCTCGGATGAAAGTCTTGATGGTTTGGAGGTTCAGTGGTGTAGGAGTCGCGATCACCTTCTTCCGGGTTTGAAGAGTGATGAATTCCAAAGATGTTCCAACTCGATGGTGATTGGGAGGTTCTTCCCAGTGGAAAGCGAAAAAGAGCTAAGAGAGACATCAGCTGAGATCCTAGGATCTTTGGTGAATGGAAAGACAAGGCCGAAGCCTGGTGCAGACTTAAGAGTTGCCGAAGCGTTCTAGCTCACATCCTCATCTTCTCAGAATCTAACAGAACCGCAGACTGACTGAAGCGGGTCACTGTTGTGAGAGCTTTATCTCCTATTGAGCTCACACCTCCGGGATGTCACAGAGCCAATGGTGGCTTTCACTTTTGGAGGGAAAGTTTACGACTTTTTGTCTTAGAGCATGGTATTTTGCATATGTAATTTGATTGGGTGTTGATGCAAAAACTACTAAAGATTCTTAAAACACTAATACATTGCCTATGTACCAACATATAATATACACGCTCGTTTAGATCATCAGAAGACAAATTCATAGATACTAAACATGGTAAAATTACATATAGGTAAGATTACATGAACGAGTGGTCCTATCATAAGCATGCATAAAACAGTATACAATACATAAGACAATATACAAGAACAGTATCAACATACACAATGACCTGAAGTATATGTGTGTTCATTCAAAGAAAGGTTTTCCTATGAATTAATTAGAGAAGAGTCCATTTTTATGGGCATTATGTGTCTGTTTTAGAGAGAACTCAGTACGAGGAAGATTATCTCTACATCCTTTAGGTCGCAAAAGTTTATCTGATCTGGCTGAGGGGGGTCCCGGTTGCCATGGTAACCAGGGGCCTGCTGTCCTTCACAGACATCCTGGCACCCAGTATGTTTATTGGGTGAGGGGTCTGTGACTATTTGTTAATCTAATGAATAATTGATTTGTTAAATCTCATGAAAAATGGTGAGTCTGATTGGTCCAAATTCTACAGTTTAAAGTTAAAATGCCTTAATGATAGAATTGTTTATTACAAAGACGCAGGTTTTAACTTCACAAGACGTTAATTGATGAACTGGAGTCATTTGGATTATTTCTGTATTATTGTGATGTTTTTATAAGCTGTTTGGGCTCTCATTCTGACGGCACCCATTCACTGCACAGGATGCAAGTGATGTGATGCTAAATTTCTCCTGATGAAGAAACAAACTAATCTACATTGGATGGCCTGAGGGTGAGTAAATTTCAACAAACATTCATTTTTGGGTGAACTATTACTTTAACAATGTCCTTTAGCTGTGACTACATTCACACTACTGTATCTTGTACCTTAACTGAACTACTACGAAACCTACAAATAACGGCATGAACCTCATGTGTCATAGAGAGCGCGACCAAAGAGTTTATCGGGGTTAAATGTAACCCAAATGTCATACTGAAACCACTACGCATTTACTGCTTACTATGCAGCTGGTTTCCTGCATTCATATTCAGCTGGGTTACTTTTACCTAAGTCAGCTGATGACCTACTTCAAACAGAGGATAAGAGTCACAGCTCCTCTTTCATCTGTCCGTCAAAGCAGAAGATTCCGGTAAAATACAAAAACCACTGCGGTAAGCATCATGACACTTATATTCAAAGAAATAATAGAGACTGGAGACTTGCGCAAGCTACTTCAGCGTGAATGCATCTTGAGGCTATACATTTGGGTTTGCAGACTGAAGCTGCAATGACTGAGATATGCATAATTTCATAAAATGCACGGTAACATATAGAACCGTCTTGGGAATTTTTATTGTCAATTATGCAAAAATGCACAGTCTTGAAACGTGATTCTAGCAGCTTCATCCTGCACTACTAAAATGTAACTCCTACTATATAAATACATTAATGAATATTTATAAACTCCACTCCACTATACCATTCAATATTAAATATATAAATATTTATATATATATATATATATATACGCTGCAGATGAACAAACTGCTGTATTTTGTATCAATGAAATATCAAAAACGTTCTCCATTTCTTTCATTTTTAAAGACAAATGTAGCAAATATTATGATTGTTTTTTTCTGCACAACTACTCTCATCCCCCCCACCCCAAGACCCACTTTTATTGAACGTATGAATAAATAAATATTTTATATTTTTGTGACAAAAAAGTATATATATACAGTGGGTACGGAAAGTATTCAGACCCCCTTAAATTTTTCACTCTTTGTTATATTGCAGCCATTTGCTAAAATCATTCAAGTTAATTTTTTTCCTCATTAATGTACACACAGCACCCCATATTGACAGAAAAACACAGAATTGTTGACATTTTTGCAGATTTATTAAAAAAGAAAAACTGAAATATCACATGGTCCTAAGTATTCAGACCCTTTGCTGTGACACTCATATATTTAACGAGAAAAATATGAGGGGGTGTGTAAATTTTCTGCGCACACTCTATATATATATATATATATATATATATATATATATATAAAATGTAAATATATATATTTTTTTAAGACAAAATGTAACACATACTTGCATCTACATAACTAAAATAATTAAGGAATAAATAACATTTATTTGTAAATGAAATTTTAAAAAATGGTATTTTCACATTATTTTCAAAGGTGACATTTTGGTGGTTCAGCCAGGCCAGACATTACAGCAACATTTCCCTTATCAGAAAGTCCTGTGTAATTTAAATAAAAAATGAAATCTTTTAATGGCCCCATTAGCTGTGTTTGTATTCTCTTGGATTGTGTCAATGTCTCAGACTAACTCTACTCTAGCTGTCCAACAGGAAGTGAACCAGTACTCAACGGGTTCATCAAGTCCACATAGTTAATAAATGACAGCTGTGGCCAAGTGCATTCCAGCTCCGTTTCTCTCACCCTTTGGCCCATCTGTGGGCATTAGAGGCATATGTATTATCATATCATGACCTGGCACTTCATTATTAGTTTTAATCACAATATGTTTGGGTACAGAGGGGGTATAGAAATGCCTTTGCAATATTGTGGTAAAAAATCATACCCGCAGTCAACCGAACTGAAACTAAATGAGCAAAAACAAAACTCTGAATACATCAGTCAGTGATGTGATGGTGCAGAGATTGAATAAGATTGACATGCACATACGCTATTGCAGTGTTTGGGCTTATTAGTGTTTGCAGCAAGCAACAGTTATTGATGCTCATACTACGGGCTAGAGGTTTGCATAAATGTGAACATTATGCTACAGACGTGAATTATAGTTCAAATTATGACAGAAAAATGTTGCTATTTCTTTTCAAAGTAATTGAACAAAATGCGCTAAAATGTCCCAAAGACACTGAAGGAAATGTTTTTGAATTGGGCCAGTAACCAAATCTAGCAACTGTACACTAAAAAAAACACTGAAAATACCTTAGACATTGTAAAGCAGGTCAAAGCACTAATTTGGTTTCTAAAATATGCTGCTGTTGATATACGTTTAGTGCAGCTCTTACATTGACAAATAATTCAGCTTCCACTGCTGAACATTAAGGTCACACATATTGTGACTCAAGCACTTCATGACAGAACCAATTCAGTTTGCTTTATCAAACAACTGCTTTACAGAAGCAGTTTTCAGCCAATGAAGATACATCTGTTGTGTTGCAAACACAAGCAGAAGACAAACATCTGTTTCTCAACCAGCGATAAGCGACAAAACCACAACTGCTGACAAAACAGGTGCTTTCATCAGAAGAACAAACCACTGTTACATGACTAAGGAGATGTTTCTGCACAGTCCATAGTGAAGACGAAGCATTGATTAGTCACAGGCCATTGATTTGACATGCTAAACACTTTTTGGAGATACGAACACTAAAGCATACTCAAGTCTCAAGACAAATCTTTTACGGATAGAAAGATCCTGAGAGCACTGAACATCTGTAATCGTTACTGCAGTGCAGTTGAACCTCATTATCACATTCAGACCATGATTTCTCACGATATTACCACACTAAGGTCACAGCTCTAAATAAAGATGCATGCAAGATGTTCAAAAGTGTTAAAGAAAGAGCAAATTTAAGTTAAAAGGTAAATGTGGATTTTCTATCCATAATCAATCTGAATATTTCTACAATGAGCACAGGAAATTAGCTACTCTATATGCTGCACCACAAAGACCTGTGAACATCTCATCTCAAAGGATGTAAACCACAAACACCTCACCCACCCATTAACCGTATCTTTACCTTCCCTGCTTAATCTAAAACACATCAAATCTGGGTCTGTGGTGCAACACAACTGGTTTCATAAACAATAATAAGAGATAGGATAACGATGAGAAGAGATTTTGTAGCATAAGTGTTTTTAAACTGGTCCAATTCAAAATATAGTAATAAGAAAGCAACAAACAAGCTAAACTTGGCAGCGTGACTGTAAAGATTCACAAAGCCACCAACCAATGCCCTCTCACTTCTTCTTTCATTACGACATAGTGCTACAATTCCTCTACTTTAAAAAAAAATTATGTTTCAACATCCCTACTTTGAAACAAATTCCAAATATAAGAAACGTTTAGGATCAATCAAGTCTATTATTTCTTGATTTATGTTTTCATTGTACCAAAGGCTTGGTTATCAGTTGATCTTTGCCAGCTTTACTTCCTCCAAAGTCATCACACCTCTATTTAAAGACCTGAGCATTTCTAGATAATTCATGGTTTTATAACATCAGCATTAGCCCACATTTAAATAAAATTTATTAGGCAAGTGCTCGGTCAAAACGGAGTAACAGCACCAACACTGAGAAAAATTACTTTTAAGTTCTTTGATTGAATTATTATTGACTTAATTTTCAGTCTGGTTTCTATGAATTTATATATACTGTATTGTCTAAGATGATAGCTATATATATATATTACATTTTCAAAAATATTTAATTGTATTTTTGTTAACATTGAGTAACTGTATTATATATATATATATATATATATATATATATATGATTTATGTTTTCATTGTACCAAAGGCTTGGTTATCAGTTGATCTTTGCCAGCTTTACTTCCTCCAAAGTCATCACACCTCTATTTAAAGACCTGAGCATTTCTAGATAATTCATGGTTTTATAACATCAGCATTAGCCCACTTTTAAATACAGCTTATTAGGCAAGTGCTCGGTCAAAACGGAGTAACAGCACCAACACTGAGAAAAATTACTTTTAAGTTCTTTGATTGAATTATTATTGACTTAATTTTCAGTCTGGTTTCTATGAATTTATATATACTGTATTGTCTAAGATGATAGCTATATATATATATTACATTTTCAAAAATATTTAATTGTATTTTTGTTAACATTGAGTAACTGTATTATATATATATATATATATATATATATATATATATGTATATGTGTGTGTGTGTGTGGGCGCGTGTGTGTGTGTGTTATTCATTGTTTTTATAATTATTTTATTTATGTTAGGACATCAATCTAAAGAATATGGAAATGAGAGGTATGGCCTTGGTAGTTAAGTGATTTTTTAAAATTTTTATATTTATATTTTACTTTAGTTGATGTCAAGTAAATATTTTTGTGTTTGTTTTTAGTTAACTATAACCCTGGGATGATTTTTTTTTTTTTAATTTATCTTTTGGTAATTAGAAGATAGATAAATTGATGTTTGAGAGGGATGAACACTCAAAATATTACACACAAAGGCATTAAACATCGTCTCAGTCAAGAGTGCATCCGGTCCAACCCATAATCGTACCTGCCATCTACAGTACCAGAGAATAAATGCAGCACTAACCTGCAGACCTAAAAATGTACAGTCAGTCAGAGGAGCTGCACTGACATCCAAAAACGTTGACATAAGCTTTCGGTCTGAGCTGAGACATTGCGTCTTCTACGCGAGGCACGGACCACAAACAACAAGACGCTCAAACCAAAGCACACATAAACTGTAACGAGCGGCACCCCAGGCGGCTTGGTCACTCACCTAAACTTTCACTCGTTCCCGCACGAAGATGTTCTGCAAGACGCCTTCACATGGTCTCTTTCTTCGCGCTTCGCTAGCAGCTGGAGGAGCGTGCAGGGTTATTGTTTTCTCTGAAGCCGGAGGACCGGTGTGTTCAGTCTCCGTCTATGTTGAGTTACATTCGAGACCGCGTGCTTTTGCTTTGCTCTTTGCTGATTGTGGCATTTCCAGCACGCGCCTCCTCTAAATTGCTACATTGTTGACATTGGGGCGATGACGTCATGGCAATGCGCCCATAGTAAAGAGGGGAAAAATGAGCACGAGCCATTCAGAGGTTTCACAATTTATGAATCTCACGATCTAGCGAACTAACATCTTCACACCTGTAAATTAATCACCCTCTGAAGTGTATAAGCGGATAGCCGTGCTAATGATTTCATAGATAATGGGGTTTTGGCAACTCGTGCAGCATTGACTTAAACCCTCTAGAAAAAAATAATTACATTTTGTTTATCAATTTATGTATTAATAGTTTAGCGCATTTATTCTGATTATTTTTAATTATTAATTTAATAAATCAATTTAATTGTATTAGCTGTAATAAAAAAATTGTCATTCATTTAAATCCCTTTCCCACCTTTTGCAAGAAAGAAAAACTGTAGCAGAAACATACCTACTGTAAGTATTCATGTTAATAAAGATTTGTTTTTATTCATTCTCATTTATGTTTATTTATTGTCCTTATTTGTAAATATTCATGTTTAAATTAATTAATTTAATTGTATTAATTTTCTTCAAATTTATGTCATTTATTTAAATCCCTTTTCCACCTTTCGCAAGAAAGCAAAACTGTAGCAGTAACCTATTGCAAGTAAATAATCAGTTTAATTGTATTGTTTATTAAATTATTCATTATCATTTTAATTAAAATAAACTTAATTGCATTCATTTTATTAAAAAGTACAAATGTAGCAGTAACCTATATTGTAAGTTATTAATTATTAATGTTTTAAAATATACATAAAAATAAATATTATGATAATTTAAATATTAATAAATGAATATTATGTGTTGGACAACATGCATCCAGTCTGTGACAATGAGTATCTAATCAGTTCTATCTAATAACCTTTATCATTCATTTTTAAGTTCCAAAAACAATTAATTACAATTTGTATTTATTTGACATTTTTTAAAGTGCAACAGTATAATTGTTGCAAATATGGTACCAAAAATTGTGAAAATGCATTGCAACCGCAGTTCAGGTGATTCATACATTAAAACGGGATAAATCACAAATAAATACATCCAATTTTATAGAGGTTGTATGTATATTTAGATTAGAGCTAGGCTAGAGTAAGCATAACAGCACTTAATCTCACTGTACCCCAAAGGAGCTGGCAAGCAATAGCTAGATTTAAAAGTGGGATTGCCTAGAATTTATTGTTCCTTTTATTTTTGAGGTGTACAGACCCCAAACTCCATCATTTTAATTGGACTTATTAGCTAAATATTATTTTATTTCATGTTATTGATGCCATCTTGTAGAAATTCACGAGAAAGGCTGTCCTTATGTATATGCTCAATATGAACATATACATTTTCAAGTATGCATTCAGAAAACTGCATAAACACATCGTGTAGCCTTGTAGTCTTCCAGGCTCTTCCCTCCCAACCAGTTCATTTGAATGCAAACAGTGCCCCCTCATGGCTGCGAATGAAAATGCGACTATTGAAAATGTCAAACCACAAATTAAGCTAATTTTAATTAATAAAAATGACAAACACGAAAATTATTGTGCGTAGGGGTAGAACTACAACGATATATTGCTATAGGCATTTTCTGTACCATATAATTCTGTATGTGACAATACATGTAAGCCGCAATTGAACTTCTCTCGCGCTTATTTATTTGGCTCTCAAGGAAAACGTGAAAGGAAATGAAAATTTAACTTAGCTGATGCAAACTGTAACAGACAATGAATGAAAGAGCGATGGCTTACTATCAACCGCCGTCTGACAGCTGTCAGGGAGGGTTGGTTTTCACAGCTCTTCGAGCTACGAAGTTACGAACGCTACTATGGAGAATGCCTGCTTCATGAATATTAATCAGGATTCGTGATTGGCCGTTCGCCGAGGAGCGTAAACGCTACCTTATTATTATTCATGAGTTCAGCCTTCTTTATAGTAGGATTTGTAAATTTGCCTCCCGTCCGGTAGATCGCAGTAAAACTCGCTCATATCTACAATTGCCGATAAACAAGACAGAAGAAAATACTGATACTTCCGCGTTAGATTAAAGTGTCAGATATATTCTGTTTTCATTCAAAATATGTATCACTTGATGTCTGTCAACAGAGGTATGACGCTGCATATATTTGCATATGCATATTTATTATACAGGGATGTGAATGTTTAATTTCAGTCTCAGTTACACATGTCAGAGTTAAATAACTGTACCTCTTTTCCATGAGATTTTGTGATAAGTGTTCAATGGTTGTTGTTTTAGCTCTAAAAACATGAATAATTTGTAACAACAATTTATAGATTTTTTATGGATAATGTGTTGATTATTTTAATAGGTTCCATTTAATAACTATTTAAATGCTATGTTGAATGTTTAAATAGATTCTAGCCATTTCAAAAAAAGCAATAACAAGCCATTAAGATTGACCTTTTATCTTACTGCATGTGTACTTAGTGTAAAAAGTTAATGGTTAGTATAAAGTTGTGCAACTAAATGTACGTGTCTTTATATGACGTACTGTCTTTTTACAGACTGTGAGTTTTATCTATATGTTTATTTATTTTTTATTTATATAAACAAATACTAGTAATCTCTCTAAAAATTGATCTATTTGTTTAAGTGAGCTATTTATTATTATTATTTTTTTTTTTTTTTACAGCTATTCTAGTAGAAGCTTGAAGATGAAGAATGAACCTTGAGGGTTTCAATTAACATATTTGTTCCACCATTGACTGAACATCTTCGGGGGAATGGACTTTAACCAACCTCCGGAGTAATGGCACGGTTTAGGCGGAAATCATGTTGTGCACTTATTGTTTTAGCCTGGGCCGTGTTTATTATAACAGTCATCCTAAAGTCTCTGAGCCCTGAGGATAATAATTTTGGCAGTCAGTTTGCATTAAGATTTATTCCACCTTCAAGACAAACGGAACAAAATAACAACGTTGTTGTATCCGCTAAACCTGTGCAGATGATACCAGCAGAGAAAGCTGATAGAATGGAGAACAAAATGCAAGATTTTCCTGAGCCAAATTACAATGTGCACGTCTTCTACTATGTGTGGTATGGGAACCCGCAGTTTAATGGAAAATATTTTCATTGGGATCATTCACTCTTACCACACTGGGACCCCAAAGTGGCCTCAGGTTATCCATCAGGACGACACCAGCCTCCTGATGACATTGGGGCCAATTTCTACCCTGCACTAGGTCCATACAGCTCCAGAGATCCATTGGTTTTAGAGGAACACATGCGACAGCTGAGAACAGCTGCTGTTGGTAAGAAGCCTCTTTGAAACATATACAATAGTTTCTCCATCTACTGAATATTTTTGCCTGTTTCAGGTGTTCTAGCTGTTTCGTGGTATCCACGTAGTATGAATGACGACAATGGTGAAGAAATTGATAATTTGCTGCCTTTGGTTCTGGATGCAGCTGACAAATATCAGTTGAAGGTGGTATAAATATAGATGGAGGTTTGAAATTCATAGTCTTTGCTTTTGTGTCTCATGCATTTTTTTTATTGTCTCTGACAGGTTGTTTTTCATATTGAACCATACAAAGGGCGAGATGATGCAAATATGCGTGAAAATATTAAATATATTGTGGAGAGGTATGTTTGATGCATTTCATTAATCTCTAGCCATTCATACTTACAAAATATAAAAAAAGAAATAACACTTTCAATTTCTTAACATTAGTTAAAAGTAATGTGTTTCAGCTAACAATGACAATACTTTTACAACGTTTATAAATTTAGGTTAATTTTAAAGGAATATTTCATACAAAAATGAAAATTTGCTGACAATGTACTTTTAGCATTACATCAAATGCTCACCAGTGGATGGGTGCTGACAGAATGAGAGTTTAAACAGCTGATAATAACATCACAATAATCCACACGACTCCAGTACATCAATTAACGTCCTGTGATGCGGAAAGATTCATGTTTGTAATAAACAAACATTATTATTTATAAGAAATGACATTTTTAACATCAACTTTTCACTGGAGAAACAATATTATGGATAGAGGACTCGTATTTTAGCCAGAAGCAATGAGTTGATGTTAAAAACGTAATTTCTTACAAATAATGTTTGTTTATTACAAACATGAATCTTTCCGCATCACAGGACGTTAATTGATGAACTGGAGTCGTGTGGATTATTGTGATGTTGTTATCAGCTGTTTAAACTCTCATTCTGACGGCACCCATTCACTCTAATTGTTCTCTAGTTCAATGGAATAATAAATAAATAAAATCAATCCACAGATATGCGTTTAATAGCACTTATTGTACATTGTATTTTACAGATATGGAAACCATCCTGCTTTTTATAGATACAAAACAAGCAATGGCAAATTTCTTCCACTGTATTATGTATATGACTCCTACTTGCAAACTCCAGATGTTTGGGCACAACTTCTAAAGCCAAATGGTTTATCGACAATTAGGAACACACCGTATGATGGCATCTTCATTGCTCTTCTTGTGGAAGAAAGGCATAAGAAGGACATACAGACTGCTGGATTTGATGGACTCTACACGTATTTTGCGACCAACGGCTTTAGTTATGGCTCCTCACATCACAACTGGAGATCCATTAAAACTTTCTGTGACTACAATGACTTGGTATTTGTTCCAAGTGTAGGGCCAGGTTATATCGACACTAGCATTAGACCCTGGAACTCCCAGAATACAAGGAACCGCATTAATGGCAAGTATTACGAGACCTCTTTTAATGCGGCTGTGGAGGCAAGGCCACAGATCATCTCTATAACTTCATTCAATGAATGGCATGAAGGAACCCAAATCGAAGAGGCCATCCCAAAGACATGGGGTAAAACTGTGTATCTTGACTACCTTCCTCATAAACCTACAGTTTATTTAGAGATAACGCAAAAATGGGCTAGAAAATTCAGTGAGGAGCAGAAGAAATGGCTGGAGTAAAGAAAAGTTAATTACTTTATTGTTAATCCTGAAAAAGCAATACTGCCCAAAGTAGTGCTTACAAGGGCCATGATTTGTTTTATTTTGTTCTGTTTGAGTTGTGTGCAGTTTGTTTTACTTACATGCCTTTTACCACTGTATATGACAACTTCACTGATTAAACTCTTCAAATATTAATGCTAAACTGCAATCAGAAATATTCTGCCTTGAAGCTGTAAATAAAACAGCTTTACTTTATACTAGGTGTTTTAACTACACTGAAAAAAAATATGTAGAAACAATCTTATTCAGAAATTGCTAGTAAATTTCACAAATTATAAATATTGTTTAGCTTAAAATTTAGATTGATTTAACAATGTTTTTTTTGTGCAAATATGCATCTTAAACTACAGTTTGATCAAAATTCTTTCAGGATTCACATATGATATTCATAAACTGTCTTTCTCAGAACAACACAATAACATTCTTTAAATGTTCCACATGCTTTAAATTTGAATGAAGTGCATAACATTAAAGACACCTAATATAAAGTTTGACCAACATAATTGCCTATGGTTGCTCTGGCATCACAATTGATTAATTAATTAATTGATTGATTATTTATTATATTAATAGAAGTTATTAAATTAACAATAAATTATTTAAATGAAAAACATTGTGTTCTGCATTTTAATTCAACATATATGCATATATTTTATCAATATATTTAAAATTTTTCCGTGGAATGCAATGGATTCGAGCAGCAACAAGGAATATAAAATTTGGCCACAGTTTATTTTGTTGTTTTTGAATTGCGGACATTTCTATCATGACAACTTTCTGAAGTTTTTAGCATGGTAATGGATATTACAATGTTAATGTATTTGGTCTTGACGGAATAGATCTGCTACGCTGCTGCTGCTGTTGGTTTCTGCTGTAGTTGTAGATTATTGCTGCTACAAGCAAGTTCAGGAACTTGCTACTGCCAATGCATATGGTATTACGGTGTTGTGAGTATTTAAGACATACTGCTGCTGCACAAATAGCATATAAAATAACCCGTAGCAGATCTATACAGGTGGAGCTGGGGAAGGTGGAAATTTTCAGAGGAACTCTGAAAACGTGCTGGGAAATGCTTGAGTGAATGCTAACCAGCCATTTAAATGTAAAGCATCAAGCTCATTGGCTGCGTATGCAGCAAGAACCAATCATCTTGTGCCAAGTCGTTTAACGCTGTGAATATCATCAGTTACGTTAAGACCCATCAGTCTGCGCCATCTAAAGTTTAATGAAGGAACTAGGCATATTCTTTACTTGCATGCCTTTTTTACTCATTTATATGAAAATATAAAAGTATAAATAAATATATAAATGAAAATATATAAGTCTACTGACTTATTAAACTCAACAAATTGCATTCAGAGATATTCTGATTGGGCACTTTAAATAATCAAATTGCCTGTGGTAACAATTTTCTCAAACAATTGATCATGTAATTGCTTATTTACTCATCTTTGAATGTGTGAATTATTGTATTAAACAGATTTTTTTAAAGGAAATTCATATTTATTATTTAAACCACGTTTTTTTCATACATCCCATGCATTTATTTATAAATAATAGGCTGTAAACCACTGAATTCAAACAGCAAGGATGAACAAAGGAATAATCCATGAGTAAAAACATAATCCAGTCTAACGCCACTGTTATGTTTCATTCCCCATTCTATGCATTTCTTTGCATTCTTGCATTTGCATGTATTAACTGCACTAAATCTATAATTGCATCCATGCATATGAGCAGCACGGACACTGGAAAGGTATCCGAGCGCATGTGGGGAGGGGGACATTATTCTACATCACATCACACGGTGTTACATGGCGTCCTTTCCAGCGACGCACTTGTTCGCGTTCTCCCTTTCTGACCCATAGGATCTTACATGTTTTGACTCGCAAGCCCTGATTTGAGTCTGTCATCATTGTGGACACATTGCAAAATGCAGTGATGCACTGACGCGAAGGCTATGGGTTCAGGTGCATCCTCTCCGAATATTGCCATCATCGGCGATTTTTCAGCACCATTCCGATATGCGAGGTGTGTGGGACGTAAATAAAAGAAGCGCATGATGTGGCTTTCCCTCAAGGATGTTTGCTGATGGACAGGTAAGACAAACGATTTACTGATATAAAGGTTACCTGTATGCTTTGTATATATTGTACGACACGAGTTCAGGCTTTAAATATAATTTTTTCATTCATCTCTTGGGTGATTTTTGAGTTATAATAATTAAACATGGCACGAGCTCAGGGACGATCATTCTCGTGGGATGCTTCATGCGTCCTTTTTGCATGGCTACGATGCGGTTTTGCTTAAAATAGACAAAGCAGTCGAGATGTTAGAGAGAGGGAGCGTGTCATATTTAAGGTATAGCCATATTTCGTGTAGTAATATGTCAGATGCGTGTGACAGTCTGTTTTAAGATGACCTTGTTCAGCATCACTGGCGAAAGCACATCACCTTGCACGGTATCACGGTATCATTTATGTTTTTCTGAACGATTTTAGATGTGTGTTCATTAAATATATTACCAGCATGTCACTGATGGGACAGACACGAATTCGTAAAGCCTGCTAAATAAACTAGACAAATGCTTCATATTTAATGCTTCTTCTTTTCATCTTCCTTCATCCACATCTTCTATTTATTAGACGTGAACACCGAAGCCAACTACCAGCATGCAACTCTGTGTCCCAAATACATCACAATACATTTAAAACAAAAAGCCTCTCTTTTCAAAGACTCCCAGAGAGACACAAGCATGCAACATTCATCAACCTTTGTTTACTTTAATAAAATCATGCATCACATGTGTATTGCTGGCCAAAAATATACAGTTGGCAATTCAGAAACAGTATATGAAATGCCAAACACTTTGCTAATTACCAGACCCTCCCCTCGGGACCTTTAAACACCCCAAAGTTTGTAAACCTTGAAAAATATATCATGCATTAGCAACTATTATATTAAATTATGTACTGGATGTGAGGTGTATAATCTATTTCCCATGCAGAAGCCTCATCTGTTCCCGCTCTTTTACAGAGCTTTGCTTTCATATAAGACGATTGAGTCTCAAATGCACTGATAAACCTTTTAAACAGCTCTTTCATGTGGATTAATAGCAAATGGATACTGCAGAGATGAAACGAAGCTCATTTCTCAACCATCAGTGTTGTAGTGTAACGTGTGCGTATCCCAAATCATTTCATTATATATAGAAAACGTCATTTTTATTGTCACGTTGCTTGCTTCACGCTTTTTACTCTGCATACCTGCACATGTAAAAGTGGTAACACTTCACAATAAGGTTGCATTAGTTGATAATACATTAACTAACCACGAGCAATGCATTTTGTTGTAGTATCTATTAATCCTTGTTAACATTACAACTATTCATTGTTAGTTCATTAAAGCTCAAGTCCATTACAATTTTAACAGCTACAACTTTTGATGTTATTAAGCAGAAGTATTTTTCATTGTTAGTTTGTTATCTAACAAATGGAACCTTACTGTGAAGTGTTACTGTCAAAGTTAATGAATGTGAAAGATATGTGACTCACTGGTTTGTTAATTGATTTCTTCAATTGTTAATTTGCTTATATGTGTCAGATAAGCACATCCAGTTAAACAGAAAAGGATGTTATTAAGTATAAGCCGTGAAGAGTTTTTTATTGGCAGATGTCCCAGTGAAATTGTACAGTTAATTGAGCTCTTTATTCAGTCCATTGAAGTTTATTAAATAAGTTAATTGAATGTTTATTCGGTATATTTTAATACTAATGGTTTTTAATAGCCTCTTGAAATCATTGGTCTGCTTTTGAAGAATTTGCATGGAATGAACAGTTTGGAATGCAGTTTTAAGAAAGATCCTTATAAGTATAGGAATATAGGATAATGGAAATAATGACAATTTTCAATGAACAAAGAAAAATAGATTAAAGAAAAAGAAAAAAAGATTATGGATTCTGTTCTGGGAATGTATGCAGAGGACAAAATCTAGTGCTTCTAGATCCTAAAACTGTTAGCTCATTTTAACATCTTGCCATGGTGGAAATTTGGTGGAAATAGGCCTTTTAGTTCTATTATCTGTTGACATCCTGAAGATGGCACTGTTCCCATGTGTAAAACTGATTGTCTGAATGTTCTTGGTAATGATCCAGAATTATTTTTGAGGATACAATCCTTCAACAGGCCCAGGACTACCAGAAACACTGAGGGAAGCTTATCTCCCCTTATATTCTGAACAGTGATACAATAATATGAAGTTTTCAGTTACAAAATATTCAACTTCCTCATTTGGTTCCCCAGTCTAAAATGTTTGTTTCCACCCTACACAAAGTGTTATTTGATATTCAGTTTTATAGTCAGCCTGCAGCTTTAATCCTTAAAATGCTTGACATCTACCAGCTGATATTGATTGTACAGTGATGTAATCTATTTTCTGTCTTTTTTTTAAGACTGACATTCTTCTGGTAATAAAAAGAAGAAACTGGAACATACAATCATTTTACCTTCTGGATATCAGCAAATCTGTCAGGTGAATTTTTAAGAGGATTTACTTTGCATTTATGTTGGATTTCTCTGTGCTTGTGATTAATTGATTAGTCACACACACACACACACACACACACACACACACACACACACAATGCAGCAGAGAGTAGTGAACAAACACGCGCGCGCACACACACACACACACACACACACACACACACACACACACACACACACACACACACACACATATTCTACTGTCTTAATAAATCACATGACTTCAATGTGTAAACCAGCCAGCATTTTAATATCTGAAGTGTCCTTGTACAGTCAAACATCCTAGACATGTAAATGCTTCTCTATTATAAAGTCTAGGATTTTATGTTCATCTTCATTATAGCAGCATACATATAATCAGCTGATGGATGAGACACTTCAACATATGTATTGCAAAATGTCAAAGTGCTCATTCTGAAAACTGAATAGAGATTCATGCTTTTTTAGGGCTGCGCAAACAAATTAATTTGCCTTGTACAGTCATTAACTCTCATTATGTAACTGTAATTTGTTAGATTTGTTATTAGCACAGTAATTTACTGTACGTTTTGTTTTCATTTTGTAGAGAGCATGTGTTGAAAGCAGTTAAGATTACCAGCTTCAATGTCTGTAAAATTAATAGCAATACACACAACAGTTAATTCCTATGCTAACTGATTTGCTAGTAAAATAAGCCATTTTATAATATATAATATAATATAATATAATATAATATAATATAATATAATATAATATAATATAATATAATATAATATAATATAATATAATATAATATAATATAATATAATATAATATAATATAATATAATATAATATAATATAATATAATATAATATAATATAATATAATATAATATAATATAATATAATATAATATAATATAATGAAAATATAAAGACATGCTTACATTTGTCAGTTTTTCATAATGGTGGCTATTGCATATTTCCAAGCATTTATACTGTTGTTCTGAGCAAAATGATGCATGGTATAAGACCTTGAATTTGCAGTTGCTAACTTGCTAATGCAATTCATCAAAACTTAAAGACTTCAGAATCTTAAAGAAATGACTTTAAACTGATCATGTAATTTTTGCCAACTCACAACTTTCAAAACTGGTTTATGGAGATTTTGTCTACTGAAAGTCTTTTTGTAAAGACATTTCATGAACTGAACAGTCGGTGTGTTGTTAAACAACAGTACGATCCATTGAATGCACTGTAATTCTGTCCCTCACAGCCTCGTTTTCATTCCTGTCAAAAATTAAATATAGCTCTACCTAATAAGCAGCTGTTTCATATAATGACCCTTAACTTTTTTTTTTAATTTATTTATTTTTTTGCCTTTCGATCTTTATCTATTTCCTTTAAAGGCCAGAGTATGCCATCTGCACCAACTTACAGAATCCTACGACCCCTACTGCTTGGTATCTTTTTATTAGGATGCTTTGTGACTTTGTTTTTAATGTACATCAAACCATCTACGAGCTGGTTATCAGGCCCGGTCGAGTCAGAAACATCCACAGCCCGAGTGAAGAGCCTCCTTTCCACCCGAAGTGAACAGAACCAGACCACCATCCTGGTCTGGCTTTGGCCTTTCGGCGAAACCTATGACCTGAATGTCTGCAGCTCTTTGTTCAGCATCGATGGCTGCTTCATCACCGCTGACCGAAACCTTTACAACAAATCCGACTCCGTGGTCATACATCACAGGGACATCACCAGCGACCTGTCCAACATGCCACCGGCGTATCGGCCCACGTTGCAGAGATGGATTTGGATGAACTTCGAATCACCTTCGCATTCATCTCAGTTACCTGGAATTGAAAACTTGTTTAATTTAACTCTAAACTATCGGCAGGATGCTGATATAGAAGTGCCTTATGGATCGATTGTCGCAGCCCAAGGAGAGGAGGACTTCGTGCCGCCAAGCAAGAACAAGCTGATTTGTTGGATCGTCAGCAATTGGAACCCAGATCACGTCAGAGTGAAATACTACAATGAACTCTACAAGCACATCGAGGTTCATGCATACGGACAAGCATTTGGTGAGTACATTTCCGACCAGGACTATTTCCCTACAATCGCAAGCTGTAAATTCTATTTGGCATTCGAGAACTCGATTCACAAAGACTATATCACTGAGAAATTGTACAACCCGCTTTCTGTTGGCACCGTACCCGTTGTGCTCGGACCACCAAGGGAGAACTATCAGAACTTCGTGCAGGGAAATGCTTTCATCCACGTTGATGACTTCCCGTCTCCGAAGGAGCTGGCTGATTATCTCCTGTTCCTTGACAAAAACGAGGAGCTTTACCTGAAGTACTTTGACTGGCGTAAACACTTTAAGGTGAAAAAGGCGTACTTCTGGGCCGAGCACACGTGTCTGGCTTGCGATTACGTCAGAAGGCACAATGAGTACAAAGCAATTAACAATCTTGACAAATGGTATTGGGGTTAATTCACAACTGAACCACTGGACCAGATTAATGAAAGTGGCTTGACAATAAGAGCTTCATATAACTTAATTCCAATGAGGGTCTGTTGTGAGCACTTGCAGACTTTTATTTTTGTAAAATGTCCCAAAGTAGATGTACATTTCTTTCGTGTTCGGTTTCACGCGTTTATTAATCTGGACGCAAATTATGCAGTTTAGAGTTTAGTATGTATTTATTTGGAAAGTTGATTTTGACCAAAATGCACACATTCGTTTAAAGGGATAGTTCACCCAAAAATGAAAGTTCTGTCATTATTTGCGCACCGTCTTGTTGTTCCAACTCTGTATGACTTTCTTTCTTCTGTGGAACACAAAAGAAGATATTTTGTAAATATTTTGGATGCAAATCATGCATTTTAGAGTTAACATGGAGGGACATAAAAGAAGATATTTTGAAGAGGGAATCCTGTTAATGCCACGGAATAAAAATCTAAAAAAGTTAATTGCAACTCAAAGTTCAGATAAGTCATAACTGTAAGATATAAACTTGTAATTGCAAGGGAAAAAAAGTCATATTTGTGAGATAATTTATTTTTTCATTCTATGGCAGAATATCAGTTTCAAGGCGTAAACCATCATTTTGAGAAGTTAATGTTTTGTTCACCCAATAATTAAAATTCTGTCTTAATTTATTCACCCTCATGTCTTTCGAATTTTACATTTTGGGGCGAACTGTACCTTTAAATTAAGAAAAAAAAACAATGTTCCAAAATATATTTTTCCTCATTTTAAGCATAAACTTATCTGAATTTTGCTAGCTTTATCATTAAAGCAAATTAAATAATAATAATAAAAATAATTAATTAATTGAAAAAGAATTAAATAAATAAATAAGCAAGCACGTAAACAAGCCAATGGGTAACAAAAAAAGTGCATTTATTTATATTGATGTATTTTACATGAATTTAAGGTATACATTTTATCCCTGGCTTTGTCATTGCAATCAGCATGCACTACTGTTTCAGCTAATGGAATGCATTTGGTAGATTAAAAAACGATTATATTTTCAGTGAAACAGGTCTTATTATCATAAACAATTATGTACCTCAAGCAGTGCTGGGTAGTAACTGATTACATGTAATCTGGATTACTCAATCAGATTCCAAAAATTAAGTACTTGTAATTAGATTATATTATGTTTTAAAATGCTCATAATCAGATTACGGTTACTTTTTATGGATTACATGATTACACATTATTCACTGTAATGTAATGTTTAATGCATTTCTTGATGTTGATAACAAAGAATGGAATATATTTTCTTTCTCTTTGTTTTTGTTGTGACTTTATATCAGTATGGTACACAATAATCCCATTAAAGTCTATGTGATAAATTAGATCAAAAGCAATCTAAAAGTAATTCTAAAAGTAGTCAGACTAATTTACATAATATATGTAATCTGGATTATGTTACAAACTACAATATTTCTCATGTAATTTGTAATCAGTAGTGGACTACAATTTGTAAGTAATCTACCCAGCTCTGACCTCAAGAAAAAATGTGACCCTGGACCACAAAACCAGTCTTAAATCGCTGGGGTATATTTGTAGCAATAGCCAAAAATACATTGCATGGGTCAAAAATATCAATTTTTCTTTTATGCCAACAAGTCATTAGGATATTAAGTAAAGATCATGTTCCATGAAGATATTTAGTAAATTTCCTACCATAAATATATCAAAACTTAATTTTTGATTGGTAATATGCTTTGCTAAGAACTTTATATGGACAACTTTAAAGGCGATTTTCTCAATATTTTGATTATTTGCACCCTCAGATTCCAGATTTTCAAATAGTTGTATCTCGGCCAAATATTGTCCTATCCTAAAAACACCATATATCAATGGAAAGCTTATTTATTCAGCTTTCATATGATGTATAAATCTCAATTTTGAAAAATTGACCCTTATGACTGGTTTTGTGGTCCAGGGTCACAAATAACTTTTTTTAAGGATGTTTACTTTTTTTTTTTACTGGAAACCAAGACAAAAGCAATTAAGACATTGATTTTTGTTCTGCTAAAATGAAAAAGCACACTTTAATTGATATTTGTGGTAAAGATTTTGTTTATAAGAATTATCCATCATTTCCAGGCCCAGGCACTCACAAGTCATGAATCACATATATTCTTGTTGTTTTTATGTCTGAAGCACACATGATTGTGAGTTATTGTTGTGTTTCAGTATCTGTCAAATTGAGCATACTTTATGAACAGTAACACCGTCATCAGCGGTTGAATAATTCATGCCTGTGTTTTTAACTTTTGTATTCATGAGGGACCATCAGTTTTGAAAAAAAGTGTGCTATTTTAACCATGTCCATCTGTATATTACTCAAATGTGCACAAAGAGACAGACTTTTTATATGAACTCTGATGAATATCGAGATGACGTGTAGTAACACAAGCTCCACTACACGTCTTAGATCAGTTTGTCGAAGATAATCGGTTTGCCGTGAATGTTCTTTATGCATTGTAAATAGCTGTATTGTTGGAGGATTTCAAACCTGTAGCGAATGCCGCGAGGATGAAGTGCTGAAATGAGACGGACAAAATAAGCCCTTTCTGAGCCTTTGCACAGAGGAAGAAAAGTCTCCTGCTGAAGACAAAGATGGCAGTGTTACAGAGAGGCCATTTTCGGTCCCTAAATCGGTTTCCACAATGAACATCCGTATCTTTTTGGGATTAGGAACTAGTCTTCTGTACACTGTTGGACTGGAAAAACTTTAAAACCTAAAAGCTCTCTCATTCTCACGTGTGATTTATTGAACTGATGACAGTACAAAGATGTATTGTGACAAAAAATGTGAACTGTGAAAAAAAGAATGAACTGTTTATGGTTTCATCTTGCTGTACAAAGTGAATCAGAGATTGCTTATTTACTTACTGAGCATAATTACTGACTTGTATTGATTTGTGGTCTCTCTCTCTCTCTCTCTCTCTCTTCACCTCTGTATCTTTATCTTCAGTGCACAAATGTTGGCTGTGAGCTCTTGGTACCCTTTAAAACAGCCTTTGCATTATGAGTGTGTTAGCGGTGTCTGACTCAGAGCCCCTGCTGACTCACACATGTAGGCTGGTCGCACTGACGCCGGCATGGAGTATGATATCTCCTCTATGCATTATGGACTCGAATGCGAAATGACCCACATTCCTATTGTGCTGAGGAACTCGAGGGTGTACTGTATAGAACTGTTCATTGCAACGTTAATTGCCAAAACATTGTTATTTGCCAAATAATTTACTGTAGATGTCTGTTGAAGCTGAAAATAAAAATACGTTCACAGAACATTTTGCTTCACATCTTGACTTCAAGTGTAGAAAAAAAAACGTTTACTCACCCATACATTGTTAAATTTTTCCAAAACGATAGATTTGCCATGACATGAACCCATGTTTCATTCTGATTAAGACATACATACATAAGTACATACAGTATAATATGTCCTATGTAAAGTTATTTATATGTAAAGTTATTCTCTGGCTCTGAAATCAGTGCAACTCAAAATTAAAAATGTAACTATAAAAGAAAAAAGTGAGATAAACACATTTGCTAAAGCAACCATGTCATTTTAGCTTTAGTCTGTGAGCTGTTTGGTGTGTTTCACTGAACTCATACCAGGTGGGCTACCGAGCAAGTTTACTGTCTTGGAAAAGCCATACATATGTGGCTGGTTATGTGATGCAAACAATAAGGGCCAGATTTACTAACAGCTTGCACCAGCGCAAACCGTCTTTTGGCATTAAAATAGCACGGTCAGTGAAGAATTAGCGTTGGACAGTTATTTTTGCGCCTGACCTAATTATATATTTATTTGTAGGAGTTTTCCTTTCAGACGCAAAATTTATGGGAGGAGAGTATTAAAACGGAGCACGCAACACGATTTACTAACGTTTGCGCTCATCAAATTACTGGTATTTGCGCCATTATTTAACGGCTATAAAACCATGTCTTAAACTATTTTGCGCCTGTGTCGTAAGTAGATCACCGACACCTGATGAGCATTGGCTCTGCTTATTTGCGACTATGCTAATTTGTGCTGTGCTTGGTATATTGCGTTGGTCGATATGTAAATGAGATGTTACGTCTGTGTTCTTTAATTTGTGTGCTGTCACTAAATCACCTGCAGAAATTTCCACGCCCATCGACGCTGTTTCGGAATTCTGCTCTCGCGCTAGTTTAGTAAATCTGGCCCTAAATGTCTTAGTTTACAAATCATGCAAGTGTTTTGTATAAGTGCTTTGTATCAGGGTGTAAATACTACTTTTGTGCTCCACTGAAATAAATTAACAGCAAATAGGTTTGAAAAAACAATTAAGATTAGTAAAAAGTATTGGTCAACTGTTTCTTTAAAACACAACTGCAAGCCTACAAAATTGCACCACCCGCATTAGTCAAACTGCAACTTGCTTTTTCAGCAACACATCTCAGGCTGGTAAAAATAGCCCACCAAATCCACTGTACGCTGAATGATGTCACCAAAGGGGCAGTTTGGTGTGCAGGCCATCAAATCCCTCGCTGTTGTTGTGACCTCTCTGTGTTGATACTCTGGCATTTGGAGTTATCCTTCTGAACCCAATAAGGTGATGCTGTCTTATCCTGTTCCTCAAAACAAAAGGGCTGACAGTTGTTCAGGCTATATGCCAAATGAGGTGGTAAAGTTCATCTGGTTACTACATATTTCAGTATTATGTTGAAGAGGGAATGTGTATGTTTTGTGTGTGTGTGTGTGTATTTACGTGGGCATATACAGAGAACCAGAATATAATCAGTGTTTAAATCCATATAGGACAGAGTTTAAGAATTAAATTATATTCTGGACTGGGATATTTAAAGATCTGATCAACAAAATCCACAAATAGGGAAAATAATGTAGATCATGCACCGAGCAGATTTTATACCATCTGTCGTACTGCTGCCATAGTGCAATGAAAACTACACAGAAAATTAAATTTTAAAAATTAAAGCCAATCATGAGGAATTCATAAATAAAATAAATGACACTAAAACACTAAACTAAACTAAACTAAACTAAACTAAACTAAACTAAAATAAAATAAAATAAAATAAAATTAAATAAAATTAAAATGTTCAAGATTAACCTGTCGCACACCATTTCTGCTTCAGACAATACAGCTGGTGTCTGGAATACCTGTTTTATGATTGGTCAATCAAGGATTTCAGCTGTCAGATATTTTGAAATATTAACTGGTATCAACACAAACCAGATATTAACATATTAACATATAAACAATATATATATATATATATATATATATATATATACAGGTAATAGATAATATAATAATTTCACATCAACATTTCATGTCCACGTAGTTATTTATTTGGTGAGTAGCCATATAATTTGTGGGGTTATGTTCATTAGCTATTCATTAGCTCAAAATGAATATCATCTCATATTTTAGTACAATTTTGTGTTTTTATTAATATTTTGAATTTAAATATTTTGAATAGTTATCAAATTTGATTTCAGTTTTAGTTTTAGTTATTTTAGGACATATGTTAAACTAAACAAAAATGAGATTTTTTATATTTTATTCTATTTCGGTTTAAGTTTATTTTATTTCAAGTAAAAGTTTATGGTTCTAGTTTTCATTAAATATAATAACCCAGCTCAAAAATAAACAAATTATACCTTAAATCATGCGGCTTATAAAATAGTCGAAAACCTGACTCAAACCTAGACCACAATATTATAAAGACTTTGGGTGGGTTAAATCGGCTTTTATGGCACATCCTGTCACCTTGTCCCGCCATTCCCGCCTGGGCATCGCTCAGATAGTGTCTCAGGATCCCTGAAGGGGTGTACGGTTCTGCAAGATCATAGCATTTGGATTTTGCCTCTTTGTCTCTTTGTCCACCAAGCCTATCTTATTTCCAACTGAGAGCTCTGCGGATCCTCGCCTGCTCGGGGCAGCTGTGAAAGGCAATCGTCAACTCTGAGAAACTGAATGGTGTGAGACCACTTATTACTGTGAAGGCCACCTGATCTCAACCCAATCACTCCACTTATGCTGTCAACACTTTGTTAAGCATCTTAGTCCTGAGTAGAATGTGTGAGAATGAAGTAGCCAAAGAGATGCCTTCCCATAATCAGTGTCAGATCAGCAGATTTTACAGCAGATATGTCACAGCAGATTAAATAGACAGTTGGTAAGTATGATTGTAAGATGTGGTTATTGTTTCTGCCGTTTGTAGAAGGAAAAAAGCACATGTGCCAGAGACACAACAGTAGGCATGAATATTTGACCAATGCATTGGAAGTGCACTGTTCTGATGTACACACAAGTGAGAGACCATTAGTGAAAAAACTTATGTTTAGCATTTTTTTCATTTAATACAAATGTTTCATTGTATTACATATGCATATCAAAATCCTTCCTTCATCTTATATTTTTAATGTTTTATTTAATATCATCTTATATATTTTTTATTATATATATATATATATATATATATATATATATA